>NC_135075.1:28465621-28725621 GCF_051107435.1 Chaetodon auriga
AGTAAACTTGTTATTTTTCACAGCAGCGAAAACACGAACTGATGCGAAAAGAGACAGAAAAGAAATTTCCAAATATCGGCTAAACACCACAGAGTCTGGATGATGAGCGCTTTGAGCTAAATGCTAGCAGCACGCTAATATGCTCACAATGGCATTGTGTTAATATGTGAATGTTTAGTAGGTCAAATGTTCAACATCATAATTTAGCGTGTTAGCATGCTAACTAAACTCTAAGTACAGGTGATGTGAGCGTCATTCGTTTTTCAGCTGTTAATCATAAATCAAAGTGTTGGAAATTCAAATTTTGACCCGATGACACCACAGAAGTTATTAGATTTCACCCGGAGGCACACGTGAATGTCTGCACCAAAATTTCATGTCAATCCGTCGAGCAGTTGTTGATTTCAAAGCGGTGAACCAACAGTGAGGATGTAAACTGAACCTGTTCATAATTTATCCATAAACTAACCTGAACTCATCAAATCCAACTCAAACTAAAATGAGACGAATTGCTCATGCGTTGTTACTTTGTGTTTGTTATTAATCCAAATCTAATAATAACCACATGTAGTTTGTTATATTTACTGGGCTGGAATCTGGATTAAAATAACATCATGTCTCTGGGTTCATCCTCTTGCAGCTCCTCTTGATTCATAACCTGCAGCAGGAAGAGTGCAGGCATGCAAAGAGCAGCAAAAATGACAACAGTGACAGTTTGGCAGGTTGACTCGAGCAAAACCTCCAGTTTGAGCATTTGTTGGAGCCCGAGTGTCAGTGAGAGTGTCATAAATGAGGAGGGGGAGGAGGATGAAAGTGACTGCAGGCACCTCGTTAGCTCTGATTAGGACCTGAATCTCTTTCGTTTTCTGCCTGGAGACAGTCTGACTGCTCCTGTTCAGGCTGTTGATGTTTCTCAGTGTGTCACTGTGCTGAAGAACACACTGTTACTGTTCATATGGAGACAGAACAGGCTGCATGTTAGGAAGTGTGACTCCAATCAGGCCAATCAGACGAGCACCAGCAGGTGTGTCTGACGACCGTGACATCAACTCTAAAGGTGCGAGCGCCTTAACTGCACGGAGGTGAGTCAAGGTTTGGTTCCCTGTACATCTGACGCTCGTGTTTTTCCTCATCTCCTCCACCTGGATCACTACACCTCGATCAGGACAGTGAGTGAACGTGATCAATCTATACCAGTTCTAAGAGCTTCACAGATAAATGTGCAGAAATGAAGAACAAAAATCATGAAACAACAAAGACTGTGCAAAGTTACAGATATAAAATATGAATAGCATTTAAAAAATCCTTAATGATTAAATAAAATCTGAGTTTAAAACAAAGATTAAAGCATAAAGAAAGCACGGATGTTTTGTATATTCATGGTATTAGTTCTGGTGCATCCTGTCTGTACTGTATGCAGAGGAGGGTCTGTGAAAACAGAGGACTGAAGCCTGTTTATAAGCTGAGAAACTGTCAAGAATCTGAAAAATTACAGCAGCATTTTGTTGCCTGTCACCCCTCATTTCCTTTTGTTGTTTTACTGAGTCTGTGATGTGACTTCTGGTGTCCCCTGAGGACGACCACAGGTGACTGACGCATCATGTAACGTTCAGGGGTTTTCCGTGGAATAAAACAATGGTCCACGTTTGTGTGTTTGTGTTGCTTCAGGGAGGTGACAGAAGATGAAATACAAAGGGAATACCCCCTCCCCCTCCCCCAGCACCGGCACATGCAGAAAACGAAATAATCATGAAGAGTCTTTTTAAGGGAAACTATCACATATTCAAAAACATTACAGAACCAGCTGCTAATCTCACTTTCTTACTATTTACTACCATGCATTTTTCTCCAGAACACCCTGGAAGAACCTGTCTGATTGAAATGAATGAGGAGGCTGGGGTTTAAAGCTGCAGGGCTGTTGTTATTTATATTGTCTGTTAGCCCGCGTGCTAATCAGACGTGTTCAGAGAGGAGCTGAGCTCCAGCTAGCTGCCAGACGAGCAGTACATTCCTGTTTTCTATACATAGGCAGTAGACTTTACTCTTTCTTGTTGCAGAAACACTTCGCTCGGCCGTTTTCTCCGTTTTCAGCTTCCTGGAGCACACAGAAATGTTTGACAGCTGAGGCCGGCTGTGTGCAGAGTAAACACACGGCTCAAACCAAACAGCAGCACATGAAGGGGAAGATGAGGACGTGTTGACCGTCACACTGGAAAAGCTTACCTTCAGCAGCAACCGCAATATTCCTTAAAGGATAAGGCTGGCATTGTGGTTTTCTTATTGTCAACAAATCCCATGAAAAGACCAAAACCAGCACTTTGCTAGTGTCAATACTTTCTGGCCCGTCTGTGGCACTCGGTCTCAAGCCTATTGGTTCCTGCTAAGGATGAAAATCTTTAAAAAACAGCTCGCAAACAAATAGTTTCGCTTTTAAAAAGAGCTCTTAAACAGCTGGGCACTGTAGATTTCAGCAAGCATTACTCACACTGGAGGAAACAGTGCATGTGTTTGGGACTATTTTCAGCAGCGGATTAATACAGGTTTTCTGCATAAAGCTCGCCAAGGAGCTCTTTGACTGGATTTCCCCTCCACAATTGTTATTTATGTTGATGATTCAACCTGTTTTCATGTTCATCCTCACACCTCACCTGACGTCTGTGGGACAGATGACCTTCGCCTCTCTCACCTGTCCTCAGCTGTGCTGGCATGGTTCACGTCAGTGAGTCAAACTTTTATACGCTGCAGGGATCCCTCCAAACGGTAACCTGTCTTGTGTCTCTCGCTCACACAGTGTGTGTCCATCACTTTTGTGGACATTGACCTATATTCATTACCTGGAGACATACCTTAACCCAAACCATAGCCACTATTAACCCTTTAATGATTTACATTATAAAGTCTTATAAGGATGGTGAGTCCCCACAATGTGACCACCCACCCACCCACACACACACACACACACACACACACACACACACACACACTTTTGTAATTCTACCCTTGTGAGGACACTCACTGATGCATACCCTCAAACAGACCTTTGAAGGAAACGTGAGAGCTGGCACTCCTCTCTCTGACACGAGTGAACAAACAGTACGATGACTTAAAGTGAGCGCCATTGTCCAGAGATTTTACCGAGTAGTGCATCTCGTCCCTCTTTGGCTCTGCTGTAAGCACTTTCTCCTTCTGACGTGATCCAGTGACGTGCCACATGCCCTGTAGGTAGATAAGTCAAGTCAAAGCGTTCATTGTCATACACACGATTACAAACGAGTTCATCTGTCCAGTGAAACTCTTCCTTTGCCTTCTACTTTGAGCATTGGTTTAACATGAAACCATTAGGTATGAAAAGAAATATAAGACCTAAGAATATGAATAAATATCATGAGAGATAAAGAAAATAAAGTATCTCAAGAACATTGTGTACAATACACAAATCTGCAGTATCAGTGTAGTATTTTAAGTGTGCTGCATGTCTCTGTTACCACAAACTGATTGGCCTGCGTTGAACCACGTCAACAAGTCCTCCAAATGAAAAGACAGAATACGTCAGTTTGTCCTCTCGAGTAAAACATGGAAGTGTTTTTGGGTCTCTCTGTCATCGCTCTGTATCAGGACGGCGTCTTCCACCCTCAGAAATTACGACTGAAAAAGAAATCTGTTTGAGGGCTGCGCTCTGGTTAAGGTTTGGATAAGTTTAGGCACGGAAATGGTTGAGGGAAAGATCTTATTCTGGGTCGAAATAAGTGTTTTGGGTTAGGGTAAAAGCTAACGAAGCTAACTGTCTCACTTGGAAACTCAAACAAACAGCAGGTTCTGGAGTTACAGTCTGATGTTCTGTCCGTCCGTCCACCCTGACCGACAGACAGTCGCTCTGCAAGAACCACTGATCCTGATGTTGTTCGAGCACCGATGATGGAGGGTGACATCACCAAAACTGTCCAACGAATGAGTTACCCGTCAGTCAATATGACTTGATGTCTGCCTCCTTACGATGATGCTGACAAAGTCCACTACATGACAACCAGATCCTCCACAAACCTCAACCTGAATCTGAATTTAACCTTAAAGCCGAGCTTTTCACTCTCACACACAATCTTTAATCAAACCACAGAGGAAACAAGTCAGATGTCATGGGGGAATTTTCAAGAGTCTGAAGATAGTGCATTTGTTTTTCCACTCAAACTTTCATGCAGAGTGGGACCTTCCCTCCTCTGTCTCATTTGCATGCCCTCAGTAACCCACTTTCTATGAAGAAACAGATAAAGGTATCAGCCTGATCAAAGTGCATGGTCAGCAGCAACCTGACCTCAAGCACCTGAGCTTTTTTTTTAACCATCAGAATGAAGGGGGTGTGAAAATTTGTCATCTGGATTAAACAAAAAAAGCATAAACACAAGACAGTGTTTATTATTAGACCCCTCGACTCTTCATCACTGCTGCACATGCTGGCAACACATGACGAGCTAAATGAGACCGAATGATCCACTTCAAGCATCATAAAAGATCACAGGTTTCACAATCTGTCAGGCTGCTGCTGGTCTCCAGTCACAGCAGCACGCAACGAAAGTCGCCTTACGGGGGCATGGGACTTGCTCGAGTGCAGTGATTTATCACAGAAGACATCAGGTCTCATTCAGCTGGAGCTGATAAGAGAACTCCCCGAAGGCGTGTTCAACGGCTTGTGGTAAAGCAGCAGGAATGCAGCGCTTTCATTCATTACAAACCTATAGCAAACTCTAAAACTCAACGAGGAAATCCACCAGAACTGCTGCAGAAAGCCTTCAGTTGTTTCTGAAGTCTCCGCTACATTAGCCACTACCAGCATAAGGCAGCGCTCACACCAGCTTTGGCTCTGCATGATTGAAGCGCTCATTCGATTGAATGGAGTCAGTCCGGTGGTGCAGCTGGGGTGTCAATGCGGGGGGCATGCAGGGTCATCAGGCAGAAAAGTCTCAACTTTTGCCACTTTTGCCAATCGAATGAGTTCCTGGTGGAGTACTTTGCATGTATATATATCATCAGATTAAGATTTTATTTGTATTAAATGGATTTGGTAAATTGTTTGTCTCATTTTAAGGATGTTTTATTAAATATAGATTGTCTTTCAAATGTCCATGACTGAGATGTCTTAGTGTCCTGATCTGCTATAAACTCAGTGGGGACTTTGCAGGAAGTCAACTTTTTGTCCCAGTTCCCCTTTTAATGAGATCTTCTGCAGTTTTAATTTGCTGCCTTGTGTGAAGCTCTTTGTTACCTGATTTCTGAAGCTTATAAATGGGTTTTTATTATGTTATTCTAAAACATCTTTGCTAGTTTATCTGCAGTGTGGATGAAATTGTGCTCTTTAAAAGTGTTTACATGACAGTTGGCATAACTGCAGTAAGCTGACCTCGTTGTGGTTGCCTGCATGGAAACACGAGTCAGGTCGGAGTTTTAGGAAGCAGACTCGGCGGAGTCTCCTGCACCTCGCAGCTATGATCCAACGACGCCGAAACAGAGCAGAGGGAACACAAACGTGTGACACAGACAGTTGGCTGCTTCCTTTTGCATGCTAATGATGTGTCGATAGTTTGACTGAGACCACTTTCACACATTAGAGGGGCGGTGGGAGGGGGTCAGTGGAGCAGAAGGTGAGAGGGGAGCTACTACGACTGAAAAGAGAGCAAACAGGAGACGTAAACAAGCCCCTAAACGATCAGGTGAGAGCCTGCAGCTGCCGCGTCTCAGCCACATTTACACATGAATGCACTGACCCTGCGTCACATGAGCGGCGTTCACACGTTCATCCTGACACTAACTAAAAACACTACGTCAGAGCTGAGGCCTCGAACATGCTTCATAACATCAAACACCCACTACGAGGTGTTTCTTCTGAAGCTTTGCTGAAAGTTATTGACACACTGACATTGGATCCAGGAGCAGCATTGAAGGACTCCACGCATGTGATACATGTTTTCAGGTCTCTCTATCATCCCGCCACCCAGATGAATGAAGCGTTTTTCCATTTGCTTCCTAGTTCAGTGTCTTTACTTGCCATATGTGGAACAATCACAGTGAATTCTTTGTTCAGTGTGCAGAAAGAAGCATGCATCTGCTCCCCCAACCCTACTCTGACATTGCTAGCTTGTGGAGATTAGCGTCAAGCTAACTGATACTGCTAGCTAACTGCTCATCTGAGGAGGATGCCATTAATGTTTACATTCAGTATTCATCCAGAAGTAGATGCATGTGCAGTGATACAGTTTCTATATGGAACTGCTCAAAACAAGGTTTGTGGATTATCTTGAGTAGCTAAGTCATGATTTCTGGAGAGAGATGCTGCTGGTGACTTTTTCCTCTTTTCTTGGGGCTTTGAGCAGCAGAAGCCAGAAGACACAGCTCCAGACCGAAAGTACAAATGAGGAAGTGGTTAGAAAACATTGAAAAAAAACTGCCAGTGAACCTAAACTAGCATTTTGGAGAGTCGTCAAATATTAAGGTTTGTGCACCAGTTTAGATGTAAAAACAATTCTGGCGCTTCTGACACACATATGGGCACGATCAATACTCTCATTTTGGCTCCTGAGAACGGGAGAATTCGAAACTGTCTGTACTGTGTTAAAGTGATCTGTAGTAAAATGAGAACTGCATCATGCAGTGAAGAAAGAGAAGTGAAGTAAGCAGCACTCAGACATCATATCTGTGAATTTTATGTCTGATATTTTAAAAATCATATTTATTGCATTGTTTTTTATGCTTTTGTTGCCTGTTATGCAGCCACCAAATCATAAAAATCATCATTTTTTTCTCTGAAATTTAGTCTGAAGTTCGCTTTTCATGAAGTCTGGCTGCTGGTCTGTAGTTTGAATGTGAAGCTCTTTCACCTCAGAGCAGCCTGACATCAATTTTCTCTGCGTGAAACTCATTTAACAAGAGCAGCTCCACACGGAGAGACAAAGGGAAACACACACACGGTCGCAGACCAGCAAACAGACACACATTTACGCTTTCTTGGCATCCCCGCCGGCCGTGCACACGCACAGCGCCGGCCCAGCTCAGGATCTCGTGCTTGTGACTGAGCTCTGATATAATAGCCTCATTATTTTAACATGACTCTCACAGCCAATGACGTGGAGGCAGGAAATGCATCGTCAGAGCTGGCCGGCGGCCCTTGGGGGAGCTCCTGGCCAGGCACCAGAGCGAAGGGTTCTGGGTAATGGGTTACAGATGAGGGTGATGTCGGGCAGCTGCGTCAGCCTTGGAACAAGCTAGAAGGACTGTAGACTTACCGACTGTTGAGTCACATCCAGGCTTAGTGGATTTAACATTTCAGCGTGAACACATGATGATGAAGATGACGACGGAGAACAGCTGCCTCACGCCGACTGTCCGAAAGATGAACTGCTGCCATTTTATCACACTTGAGTTCAGACAGATATCTGATAGCTGTAACTTCAGAAGAAGAATGAGCTCACCGGTGGCACGGAGAGGAAATTCTGATAAAATCAATATTTTACGTAACTTTCTCAGTTATCTGCAGAGCAGGAAGGTTGACAGCAAAGCTAACGGTTATTCTGACTGGTTTGAATTTTAAAGGTCAGCTGGGTTGGTTGAGTTTTGACACCAGAGGGGTCATGGAAAATTTTGGGTTTGGGTCACATGTTAAAAAATCCTCTCCAAATGTCACAGACAGTTTCATTTAATCCTCCCCGGCTGCACACAGACAAAGTGTTTTCTTCCAAATAAAAGTTTTCATTTACTCTTGAAGCACTTTTCTTTGGTACAAGACATTTCCAGGGCAGCTCTGAGTCTCTTGCACAGATGAAACATCAACAAACAAACAAAACATTCTGTAAACTCATGTGAATGAACATTTGTTGCTAGCACAGTTAGCTTTTTAGTTATGCAGGTCTGTTGCTAATCTACAGCCACTGACTTCTTTCTTTGGAACTGGATTTTAATAAATTAGCTTAGCTTAACCTTAGCGACACACTGTATTCAGCAATATTTTGGCATACTCAGGCCAAAATATGACAAAGCACAGTGAGAATAAGGAAGATTTTACAGATTTTACTGTTGTAAGCTACAGCTTATTTTATCATTTAACATTTTGCACAATGCTAGAATATGGCTGCTAGCACCGTTAGCTGTGCGTGGGATGTATCTGTGTTTATTTAGCTATGCAGGATTCACATCATATAGCAGAGATGGCTAATGAAGAATGGCTACATGGGGAAGTTGTTCACATCTGCCTCCTGATTGTAATTAAAAGTCAGATTTATCAAATTTCTGGTGGTGTGAGAACTAGAGCAGCATCAGCAAACCCGCCATCACTGGGTCCATCCGGTCCAGTTGTCAAAAGAAAACGTATATTCTGTTTACCTGCTGTGGTGACATGGCTGCAACGGGGGAAATCATCTCTAAATGGATTTTTTTTTCTTCCTATTCTGCCAACATGGTGTGAATTCAGCTAACTGTACGAGCCACAAGCTCTGTATTCAGCCATACTGTCTTGAGCATGGAGCTAAATGCTAACCGAGCTAGCGGCATTTGCAAGCCATGTATTTAGCCATGAGTTGTCCTATTCTGTCCAAAACTGATGGTCTTTGGTAGTTTGGGTCCTTTCTTTGGATGTTTTGACACATTTTTTGACACAACTCACTGGAATCCGTCATAACAGCGGCGAATCCAGCTCGCTGCAGCAGCATTAGCCCGTGACGGGGTGAGTTTCAGAGCCGTGCTGTCTGTGCTCAGTGTGGCTCGGGCCCAGTTGTTTTATAACCAGAGAACTGTGAGCTCTGTCATTATTTCCTGCCCAGCTGGAAAAGAAAACAAACGAAAGCCTCACAGCTCTTTTTTTTTGTGTTTTCTCTTTTCCTTCATCTTCTCCATCTTTCCTCACCTCGTTCTCATTTGTTTCCTCTCTCTTCTATTCTTTTTCCATCCCTCCACGTCCATCCTCTCTCTCTGTCCCTGCCGTGATGTGGCCGATCAGAATGAATGAGTCAGAATATTTGGGTCACTGAACCACATGAGAAGCAAACACAGTCAGCTACTGTACAACGCCCACACACACACACACACACACACACACACACACACACACACACAGGGCTCGGTCTGTAAAATCTGACTTTAAAGGGACACTCCACCCAAGATCGATGTAAATCAAACATCCCGTGTCCTTGGATAAACTGTTTCCTCTGATCTGCAACGGCTGTGCTCAATTTCTAAAAACGTTTTCATGACAGAAAAAAGAATAAAGACAAAAGGAAGATATTTATAGCTCCAGCTTATTTACTTAACTAACAAAATGTCTCACACGCATATAGTTTAATTTTTAAAACAAGGCTCATTAACGTCTTAAAAAAACACCTTGTTTCCATCAAACAAACCAGGAGGACTTCCAGGATGTTATGTGTCAAATATCAGTCAAATAAAGTCCAGTGTGTTCGTGATGAATGAACATGTCATCCAGTGCAGCAGCGTGACTCACAGATGTGTTTTAATAGTTTTCAGCCATGTTTGCAGTTTGGCTTTATGGATCACGGCGTCGCTCCAGGATTTCTCAGATATGGAGTTTAAATTAGCTCTAACTTCATCATAAACCTGCAGGATGCAGTTATCTTAATTCAAGAAGCAATAAGACAATATGAGATAAAGACTAATAGCCTGTAAATAAAAAAGTGAACACGGACAAACACCTCATCAGCTGCCAGGTTTGAGCAAAGCCCCACCTCTTTCCACCAGCTGCATGTTTTTAACAGAGAGGCTGCGATAATGTCTGTGTGTGTGTGTGTATTTAGCACAGTTATTATCAGGCCTCTCCCTGCACTCTTTCATAAAACAACAAACCTAATCTGTCGCTCACTGATGAAAAGGCTTTTATGGAATCTGAACTGATCTGTTAGCGGCTATCTGACACACCTGACGGCCACATTACTTACCTTGACCTACATAGCTGCACACACACACACACACACACACACACACACACACACTGCAGCTATCATTCTACTCCTCACTTGATTGATTGACATTCTTTTTCAAAGCCTAAAATAATCTGATCCTGCTTCCGTCTACATGAGAAAAACACCTTTTCTATGTTTTTGTGCCACTGTGGAAAAGTTTAATCTGAAGACTTTCATTTCAAAATAAAGTTTGAGCCAATCACAAAGCCTTTCCTTTCAGACTGGGCCATTGATGAATGTTATTTTTGATTATGATGCTGCCTTCAAGCGATTACGAAATCAAGATCATCAAGATAAAACGGTCATTGTGCTGCATTCGTTTCGCAAAGCCGCTCTTGTTTTGTCTTGTGTTTTAAATCCAGCGCACCCTTTTTCTTTACAGCGGCGCTTTCAACCCTAAAAACCCAAACTTGGATTCTGATGTGCGTCTGTTTGTGCTGTTACTAGGCTACTGGGGCTTGGAGCGGCCATTGTAAAACACATCATAAATCAAAGAAGTGTTTATTTTTCTTAGATTTTTCTTGTTATTATAAGACATTTATTTTTCAAGTTTTCCGCTCGAGTGGTTATTAAAGTTCAATAAACGCATAATGTTTCAGTCAGTAATCCTGTTCAATGATCGTGACGGACTTTAGGTCTCTACCTGAAATGATTTCCGACAAGGAAATGTGTTGTCACTTCTCTACGTTATTGTCAAAGTTCAGAAACACTTTAAAGATTAAATCGACCGGAAATGAGGAAAAAATCTGAACACTGAAGTTTTGGCTGTTGAACTGGTGAAGCAACATTTTTCCAGAAGTGGATTTAAAAGAAACACTTGCGCTGCACAGGAACAAGATAACATATAAACTCTGGAGACACACACACACACACACCCACACACACACCTGGCACATGTTCACCTGCTCCACATGCACACTTGGACACATGGACCGAGCTCAGGTTGCACAATGCATCTACCTGCTGCAGCCTCACACTTTGCCCTGAGACAACATTCACATATCTCTCCACCTGGGAGGGGCCGCCCAGGGTGACAGGTGTGTGAGGGGAAGCATTTTTACACAGAATGAGAATGTCTGCGGGTTTCTCAGGCTGTTTTCCCAGCTTGTTCATTCATCTCGGAGAAGATGGAGAAGTTAAACTGACGTGAAACATCTGGAGGCTCTGACTTCCTGCCAGAGAGGCTGCCGGGATGAACTCTCAGTCTGAATACCATCAGGATGCGTCGACTGATAGGGTCCTCGTTCGTGTATCTGCACTGCAAAGAGAAGCAGCAGAGAAGGAGGGATGCTGCCCGGCTGCAGTGAGTGCAGAGGCAGAGGTCAATGAAGCTATTTACTGCTTATGGAACGTTGTTGTTAGCCTGCTAGCCACGCTAGCTCCCACAGTTTATTCTTATTATCCTACAAATTTTATTTCCTGTTCTGCCTGTTTGTCAGCCCGTCATATGAGTAGGTTCTGCCCTCCGAACTCGCACCATAGCCTGTACATCACAGTGGAGTTGTGCAGGGAAGGCATCACTTTCATTGCCTGTGCAGAGAGGAGGAATTATTAGGAAGCACCTGCATGCCCACACAGGTGTTTCTACTCATTCTGGGTGATAAAATCACAGCTCACATTTACACTGGGTGCCACTTTGCTTGGAAATTACATGGTCCACTATCCCAATGGGGCACCAGTTGAAGTGTGCATCACCTTAACAGGTGCAGCAGGAGAGTGTGGGAGATGTAAATCAAGCATGGCGTGTACACCCACACAGTCCTGAGAGGAGGTCTGACCAGTCAGAATAAACAAAAACAGCTGTGAGGATGTAACATGGAACACGACTCCTCATTCATTACAACGAGCGGAGACTCCAGCAGCGCGCTTCATGCTAGCTCAACCTTTGCTGCAGCCCATTCTCCAACGCGCAGCATCGGCCAATGAAATACAAGCAAGCACGCCTTCCTGCAGCGAGCACGAATCTCAGGTAAAATAATGAACCGCGGTGGGAGCTCGTTAGAGTTTAGAACTTTAGAACTTTACACATCGGCACAACACAAGAAATCTCTGATTTAACGATTGGCAGCAGAGTTGCATTATGGGTAATGTGCCAGGTTTTGACATGAAGGAAAAATGCGTAGAATAACAATAATATAAGATGTTTTGGCTCTGCTGCTTTTCACTGTTTTGGCATCCGATCCGCCTTCAGACTCGTGGATCTGTTGCTCAGACTGGACTTCACAGATCACATTTCATCCACCGGCGCCTCTCGTGTTTGTTTACTCGCTGCAGTTTTTGGTCAAGTAACCGTGTTACTGTGACGTGTAATGCATTACTGCACCCAACACAGATGGACATGAGAGAAAACCAAAGCCTGTCCCTCAAAACAAACGTATGTTTTCTCAGCTCATCTTTGATTTAAACATTTATTTAGGTAGAAATCAAGTCACCTATAATAACCTACAAAGGCAGGCGTGATGCTTTATTCTGTATTTATTGACCCCGTTTTATTAATTCTTGTCAACTCAGCTGCAGTTAGAGCTCTAAGGATAAGCTTCATTATATTATGTTTTCATGTAAAGTTGAATAATTGTCCAATTGGAGGGATTTCCCTGCCGTCTTCTACCTGTGTATCACACTACACACTCCCTGCTTTGTGTGTGTGTGTGTGTGTGTGCGCGTGCAATAAAACCACGTGGACTTCCCAGCTCTCATTCATTCTTTAATTACATCAATATTAAAAAAAGTGCTGCTTGTAAAGAATAACATTTCTTTTAAATCCTCAAATTCAAATGAACAAGAAAAAAAAAGACTAAAATAATTTATGATACAATAACAAAAATATTTACATTTTTTTTAAAAAATCTGTACAATATTTAAACCAGGAAAAAAACATTAGAGGCCAGACTGCAGCCAGGTGGAGGTAGGTCGTATCATGCTAAGAAAAGAAAATCATCCCCGCTGTCTCGTTAAAACCTCTGAATCTTGACTTCAGGAGGCAGTTTTATGTGACTGAACCTCTACGAAAGGAAAAAATACCAAAGAATTTGAGGCATTTGGAAGAAAAACCAAGAAGCTAAAGCTTTCCTGAAACAAAGAACTAGCAGGCGAGGTTTTAACCAGACAGCGACAGAGTCAAAGGAGACAAGGAGTCCTGAACAGAACGCATTTCAAGGCAGAGCAGGTCTTCAACCACTGAAAACACCAACATCCTCATTCTTCCCACCGACCAGGGTCTGTTCAAGCACGCTCAGACGAAAGGAGGAAGAACTGGTAATAATAAAACAAGATGCACTTTAAGACATTTGACACAAATAAGCAAATGTTTCCCATTTGCACATTCAATTGCAAACAGCACATTAATGGATAACATTGGCAATAGTTGATATTTAGAGTAAAACTGCATTCAGTTAAACGTCCGACCCCATCACTGATATTTCAAACTTCAGATCCAGCCCAAAGGACAAGTCCGACAAAAGGCCTGCTGGTCCAGGGACACGGCAGGCTCCTGGAGAACATGTACTACTACTACTTTTATATATTTAACATACCAAAATATCCCTTGATGTCACGGCTCAACGTCGTCCTCGTAATGTGATGAAGCTTTTTAGTTTTTGGGGCATTCAATCGTGACCAGGTGCAAAGAAAGAAACTGTGACTCATTGCGATGCCGAACGAAATCTCCAGTTCGCTCAACGAGCGCCAAAGAATCACATTTTCGCACTTTCCACTGGATTAACGCTAAAAACTGCTTTTTCTTAATTTACACTTAAAGTGGCTGCTCCTCGAGCAACACGACTGAACGTCACAGTATCGCTGCTGCGGCAGCTTCCTCCAACCAGAACCATTAAATATGTCAGGACGCCACCGGTCTGCCACTCGGCTTCAGACATCGTCGTCCAGAGCTTTTCCATCCCAACTTTGGTTGATTTGCTACAATAGCAAAGCTCAGGGTTCAGTTCACCTTCCGGCTCAGTCTCCTCAAAACCTGAATGCTGATGAATATGGCTACCTTTGAGTCTGAGCAGTTCATTAATGACGGTACTTAAATACACAAAGCAATTTCTATTTTCTCGACTAGAAACACACACACACACACACACACACACACACACACACACACACACTCTCTGAAGTGAGCGAGCTGGCGGTGAACTGAACCCAGACGAGCACTGTTACATGTACAGTATCAAACCTGCTCTATACAGTACTGTCATTGACGCACATTAACCTGATAACAGAGTGGTGCTGGGCCCGAGGGTCCGCCTGAGGCCAAACAGGGCTGGGAGCACACTGAAAAACCCTTTTCCTGATCCAAAAAAAATGTCAGATTCGGAGTTTATCTGGAATTGACAGAAGTGCTGTCGACCAAATAAGCTGAAAGCCACCATCACACACCGGTCAGCGTGGAGGGATCACTGGTTAGTATGGCTATAAGACATCCTGAAAAACACAATATTCAAGTTTCATTCAACTACTGAGCTGATGTGGCTTCCAGTTATTTGAGCCGACAGGCGTCTCCGTGTCGTTTTCACCTGTGCCGTTTGGCGTCCCCGAACGGGACCAAACGAAGAAACGGACAATAACGAAAGGTGTCGTTCTCGTCTTTCAGTGTGCGTCCAGCCAAACTTAAAAAAAAACAAACAAAAAAAAACCAATAATCTGCTCGCTCCACCCTCATTTCAACCTTAAAAACATCCTACGCTCTACAACAGTCAGCAGTCAAGGCATGAGAATGATTCATTCTGAGGCAATGAGTGTGTTTGTGTTTGTCCACGGCAATAGTTGCAAATATGAGTCTATACAGTCCGGAGCTATTGTTACCATAAAGTCCTTGAAATGTCAAACTTTGTGCGCTCTTTTCAGCATGACACGCCATCTTGTGTCCCCGCCCATCCCTGTGTCTTTGTACAAAGTCTCTTCCCTCTTGTCCACCCCCCGCCCACCCCCACATTGTCTCAGAGACCTAAAGATGCAGCCCATGGTTTGGTCCATTAGCTGCGAAGCTGCTCCAGCCTGGCCATCAGCTCTTCCTGTTTGGCTCGAAGTCTGTCCCTCTTGGACAGCAGTCTGTGGCCCTCGTCCTCCAGGCCGTAGATGCAGTCTCTGGCCTTCTTCAGGATCACCACCTTGGACGCCTTGTCGTTGTGCGACAGCTCGGGGACGTTGTCTCGCAGGCGCATGAAGCAGTTCTTCAGCTCGTTACGCCGCTGTCGTTCCATCACGTTGTGCGTCCGCCGTCGCTCCTCCTCGTCCTCCGTCTCCGTCGAGTTCCGGGAAGAGTGGTGGTACCGCGACGAGGAAGACGACGAAGAGGAGGAGCTGCGAGAAGAGTGGTGGTAGCGCGACGAGCTTTCGCTGCCTCTCGAGCGCTTGTTGGACGAGGAGGATGGCGGCGGCGGCGAGGCGGGACAGGGCGCGGCATAGTTGTGTTGCAGCTGGATCTCAAAGTGGTGGCGCTGGAGAGCTCGCTGCTCCTCTTCCTGCTTCTGCTGGCGGACAGACAGGTCAGCCAATGAGGGCAGCGGGGAGGGGCTGGAGGAACAGCGCACCACCGTCACCACGTCAATCTCCTCCTCTGTCAGAGAGAAGAGAAGAAGAAAGGTTAGAAGAGTTTTCCGACACAACCTTGTTTTCTGACCCTTGTGGTAATTCGATCTGCTCTGTGGAGGCGTGACGACATTTCAGAGGACACCAAAAACACGAGTGTACACACTGTACACAGCACACCAATGTGGGTTTGGCTCACACACACCAGTCAGCCGTGAAAATCCTTCCTTCTTCTGTAAACAACCATAAATGTGCAGAAGCTGACAACAAGCTGGAAGTCTGTTAATGAGCAACACGTAACGATGTGAACAGCAGTTAGAGTTTGATGCTCTGAACGTACTTCAGGTGAGACTGGAAGCATTAAAGCCTCGTTTATGTTTCAATGAATATTTTTTTTTTAATTAACATTTTAACAAAGAGTTACGCCTCAATAAATATTCAACAAATGTGAGTCTGACTCTTCCTCTCTGGTTTACAGTCAGGGATGCCAGAGGGCTCGAGTCGGTAGTGACTCATTACGAGTTAATGGATGGAGCCGCAACTGTTACCGCTGAGCATGAGTCACACACACACACACAGTCAACTCTCCCTCCTAAAAGCTCTCATCTACTCATGTCAGTCAACAGACAGCCTGTCAAAGCCCGCCCACGCCTCAACAACATCCTTAAGGCTCCTGCAGATTACAGGTGGGTGGACGGCGTCCAGATAAGCCGAGTGCAAAGAACAATTTGGGCTCAGTGCCACTAAACATTAACAGGGAACTATCAATGAAATGCCGGTGAGGCGGCTCTGGGCGACAAGTGTTGATACTGATAAGATGAACAACAACAAGGCAGGATTGAGATTAAAGGGCTGATGTGACTCTCTGAACTGAAACATCAATAAAAATCCTCAAACATTTTAAAAAGGCAGCATTTGGCTCAAAATATGATCCTGATGGGAAAACTGACCGTTTGGGCCAAACTTTCATCTGAGCTGAAATCATGAAAATGAAATAAAGATAAGATCTGAACTCACCGGAGTCGCTGGATGAATAGGTGGACAGCTCGCCGCCGGTTGAGCCGTAGTCTGATGTGGCTTCGCTGGGCTCCTGAGTTTCCATCAGGTTCTGGCAGTCCAGCGTGGAGCCGGCGATCTCCTCGAAGATGCTGGTGTTGATGTCGGACAGCAGGGGGCTGGAGCCGAGCATGGAGGAGACCAGCTTCTCCTCCAGGCTCTTGTCCGCTGTCAGGCACTGCCACAGGCAGTCCTCGCCGTTCTCCTCCAGGGGGGAGCAGGGCTGGCTGAGCTCGCCCTCCTTCTCAGCAGCAGTCGAGCAGAAGAAGTCGTAGTTCCAGCTGAGCTGCATGTCGTGGTCCTCCAGCAGGATGTCCGACACGTAGCTCAGCTGGTCCTCCTTGGACAGGGGCTTGCTGCCACCGGCCCCGACCTTCATGGGGGGGGACTGCGGCGGCGTCGGCAGCGACTGGAGGTCCTTCATCAAACTCTGGCAGAACTCATCGTCAAACAGCAGCGGCTCTGAGTAAAGCCAGTCCTGCGACTGAGCGAAGCTTTGCAACATGTTTGATGGCAGAATCTGGCAGAACAAGGAGAAAAACCAGGACAAAAAGAACAAAATCAGGGAGGTAGTGAGGTTATTGGGTTAAAATCCAGAGGAGCTGAGCCGGTAGTGTGTTTGAACGGGTAAATCCCAGCAGCAGCACCGACACGTGTTGTAGTGAAAGTTTAAACCAGTTCCTCCAGACTGAGACCCTGAACGGCAGCGTGCCACCTTTTATCTGTGTTTACATCACTGTGGCCCCGCCCCGCGGCTCCCGGGAGGCCCCAAATCACCCAGAAAGACTTAACGCCTCCCTCCCCATGACATCATAGGAACAGCTGGGAGAGACAGGAGCAGAAACTTAACACCTCTTCAACTCAATTCACATTTTTCCTTCTCACAAAGTTCATACAAAAACCCCGAAAAGTGAGTGTGGCTGCCTGCTGGCTCGGGGAAGAAAACGTTGACGCGGACCATGGCTGTCTTTTGTTTTTCTTCTGTTCGTTACTCAAGACTTCACGGGAAATCAGGACAATCTCAACTTATTTCAGAGAATAAAAAAAAACAAAAAAAAACAAACAGCTTTTCTTGCCTGAAAACGCTGGTTATCATTAAAAAGCCCAAAGGATCATGCACGTTAACACCAACCGGTCGGGACATTGCAGCTATTCATCATTAAAAACTTAAAAATCACATTGCAAAATGCTTTAAAAATCATGGGATTAAACAAACATAACTAAATACGGCACAGTGAGAAGCAGTCCCATTAGTTTGGGCAGAATTTCTAGAATGATCCTATGGAGTCTGATGGTATGTGCATGTATGGCAGACTGTTGGAGAACAAAGCAGCAGTGTGTGTGGCGCAGAATGCCACCGGGAGTTAAAGGCTGCCTTTCTTTACCGTCACAGCCAACCGGAGCCAACACTTAAATACAGAGCAGTGACAAGACAGAAAATAATTAAAGTTAAGTATTTAATAGTGTTTGTGATGTCATTTCCCCACTCAACGCAACACTAAACGACTGTTAACTGCATATGAATGCGTGCCATTATCTAAAACTACCGGCAACTGAGTGCAGTTCGTGCACAAACGCAAGCTGAGTGCAGCATCTAAAATTTACACATTTCTAAATGAGGTTTTGAATGCAGATTGCTCATGCTTCAGTCTGCCCCGTTAGGTCGCGATTACTGAATGCTTTGGCACCAGACTCCGATTATATTAGACTTGAACTGATTTTTAATCAGATTTCGAAAAGCGACACATTAACCAAAAGCCTCGACATGCAGCAAAACCACCCATCCAGTGGCGAGTCCGGTATTTCCGTGCGATGTAAGTCAGTGAATGCACCAGAAAAGATCCAAAGGTTAACCCGCTGAAGGGGTCATTTAAACCCCGCGTGGGTTGAGCAACGCTGTGTCCCCACGTGAAACCGGCATTTCTTCTTAAATTCACCACTAACAACCACATGAAACACAAAATTACAATACAGAAATACACAAAAGCGCATTTTAACACCTGACTGAAACGGCCCGTGTGTAAGTTTGATCTTATCTGAAGACCTAAATTCACCCGCAAGCAGCTGCCTTACCTTCAAACGTCCTCACAGAAGGGGGTTTCAGAATGAAGAAAAACCGAGGAAGCGTCCGAAATATCCAGTAAAGTCCTCCGGGATTATCTGCTAACGTGAAATTTTCTGCGTGTAAAATTAAAGTTGGAGCCCGGCAGCATATTGTTTATCTCCCGTCTGACTCCCTCTTCTCCTCCGCTACGAGCAGGCAGAGTAGGTGTGGGTGTGGCTGCCGGGGTCGCTTGGTTTATACCGCTGCTACTCGCCGGTGTCCTTCCACCCCGCCAAAATCGCGCCAAAACGCAAAAATCGACAACGGCAACCAAACGCACGGCCTGTTTATCCGCCGTAAACTCCGGTTTCGATCGAGTTCAGACGGAAAAATCGGGGACGACGGCAATTACGTTAAATTTGACGTCGGAATCGGGGTCTATGTTGTCTTGCTGGCGGAGTGATACAGCGCAGGCTGGGATTCCAGGAAAATGGTGGCGGGTAAAAGTTGGGACAGAACACACGTGGATTGTGAAGAGATGCCGGGTGTCTCACTGCCTGTCTGCCCGCCTGTCTCGCTCTCTGTCTCGCCTCAGGGCGTTAAGACGGAGCAACAAAGAAGAGCGAGTTACTGAAAATCCTTTCAGTTGACATTCAAAAGAAGTAATCCGAAAAATAATTAAAAGTAAACGGTGCATTCAGGGACATTACGAAGTGTTCAGATGTGATTCATCGCACAAAAAATAAATTCCTCCGTCATTTGTGGGGAATGTCGTGGGTACAGCAAGCCGGTTTGGTATTTTTACTGCATGCTGAAGGCTGGGAGCTTACAGTATGTGTTCTCTCCCTCTATACCTTTAACTGTAGTATTATGACAGGGAGACAGACAGGCAGACAGACAGGTTGAATGCTTTCAGAGCCACGTTGTCCTCAAATTCCAGCTCTTGCAGGGGTGTTTCACCATCCAACCATCCGTCCCCAACTCCTCCTCCTCCTCCTCTTACTACTACTACTACTACTACTACTACTACTGCAAATCCTACTACAACTACAACCGCAAACTGTCTCATCTCTACCTAACTGTCCCCTCTGCTTTAAATCAAAGCATCCTTAGCTGCACTTTCATCTTGTGCACATTAAGCTTTCGCGCACAGATAAACTAATATTAATTTGCCACCGTGCATATGCAAATCAATTTTTGTTTGTTTTGCAATTTTTAATATTTCTTTAGCAGTTTTTCAAGACCCCGCATCTATTTTTTCTGTTAAATAATAAAAAAATGAAGCAACATGTTAAATGAAAAATAAAGCTCGTATGGTCACATGAAAATATAACATGTAATAATAAGTTGGAGTAATTGGGTGAAAGGACCGTGCACGGAGATGAATGAACTCCACACAGCCCCGCTCAGATACCGCAGCCCTCCCTCCGCCATGTCCACCCCATGTCGCTGCTCTTGTGCGCTGCACGTTACATAACGGACAAGGATTCGCCGGTACACGTGCGGAGGCGAGGGCCAATCAGAGCGCGAGTCAGCCTCGGTTCACGTGAGTTCTCAGCAAGGAATCTTGTAACCGGAGCCCACCGCCTTCATACCGACCCCGTTCATATCCAGCCCTTTAAATGCACCCACGCCTGTTTGATATTTTCACATCAGAAGGTCCAGTTGGACCAACTGCTAATCAGGAAACATATAGATTATTAAAAAGACAAATATTTACATTATTTACATATTAGCTTTAGTTTTTAATATACATTATTGCAATCACTGCATAGTTGTATTAAAAATGGTAAAAAAAAATATGCATAAAGTCTGGTCCACACGTGACAAAAGGCAGGGAAATTCAACTCCATTACTGTGTGTGTGTGTGTGTGTGTGTGTCTTCGTAGGTCAGCGGCATGTTTACTGTTATTCATGCATGCCTTCTCTTCATGCATTCTGCTCTTTTAGGGATAATCACAGCCTTGTTGGGAGTCTCTCATATGGAAACTATTTCTTGCCGAGTGTAAATGCACACACAGCTCAGCACATTTCCGCAAACGGAGGGGCAATGCAGCATAATCCTGCAACGCAAAAAAAAAGGAATTTTTAAAAGTGTGCTGCTCCATATTTGGAGGATGGGGTTTCTGTCTGTAGCAGCTGATGCAGGGCGGATCACAGCAGAATAGTACATTTAGCTCAGGAAGCAGCGGACACACACAAAGAAAGGGGATTTGGATGTGAATAACTGGGTTAATGTGCCACCTACAGGCCGACTGGCAGACTGACTGACTGGCCTGGATTCAGCTCTGAATACGAAACCTCCTGGCTGACTGACTGACTCACTGGTTTAATTTCTGACTGACTTTGGCATTTCCAAACTGTTTCACATAAATCCAACCCCACACTGATCTGCATTTGATTAACTTTTGTCAAACTCACGTCGCATTTCACAGTGAAATCAACTGATCTACTGTCATTAGCTGACGTTGCTCATTACCAGCTTCATCAACATACCACAGGTTGTGAATCATGTAATACCAAACTCTCCAGCGTGTGATGTGTCTGGTTAAACTTTCCGAAACTCTTAGGTTCTTGTTAAGTTAACTCATAATTTAGCAGGGAAACCAGCCCAGAATCCTGGAAACACCCACTTTGGATGGTTGTGCACCTCATGATTTATGTCCAGTGCTAATATTCACAGCTGATGCAGGAATTCGTGGGGCGGAAACGAGAGTTGCGTGTCCGATTATCGTGCATTTGATCCTTCTCCTGCTGCCCTGGAGCAACATCCTCCCATGGACAACACCAGTCTATGTGGACGCCCAGGTACCCAGAGGAGCTCACCTGCCTATGACATGATCACGGGTGACCACTGGCGAGTGACCGCCAAGAGCTTTGGGCCGTCACACCGCTGGACAAAGTACTGGAAGGTATATTTACACACCTGGACATCTCGGTTAGAAATTGTAATGATATACTGGTTTTCAGCATGGCTGGCGTGTTCATTAGTGACCAGTGTGAGCTAATAATGGCGCTCTGGTACAGTGGTCACGGGTTCAGACCTGGTTCTGTCCCCTGAAGAAAGATGAATGGGTTGACACTGAGCCCTTTCAGTGAATTCAGTCATATGAAGCGCTGCAAGTGTTAAATGTGGAACTGCCATCGAGCCACAGTCCTGCATCAGCTGCAGGGTTCTTCACACATTTAGTGACCATGTTCTCAATGCCACTGATCGTATCATCACTTCCTCTGTGGTGTCTGTATGCAAATTGGCGTGGGTCTAAATGTGGTCCCGCCTCAGACGGCAGCTCTTTCACCGTAATTCCTTCAGTTCTTTTCGTTACCGCAGGGGTCAAAGCAGCCAGTCTGAGGCTGCTCGTCGCTCTGGTTATTGAACACAGATATTGTAGAGAGGAAGGATTTCATTGAACATGGTTTTGCAGAAGCATCCAAATTCATGACTCTGAGGTTATTATAAAGCAAACCCATCTTAATATTCTGTGAAACCCCGTCTGGGTGGACTTGACAGAAGTACATTATTGCTGATTGAGGAAGGTGAAAAAAGAAAAATGTGCATTTTTGGAAAATTGTACAAGAAAATCTTTTATTGTGTACAAATATTTGAGGCCAAGCTTCTTATCAGTATGACAGCTTCCTCCTCCCATCGGAGCCATCGGATGTTAAACATTTTAGATCAAAGTTCAGTTTGGTTCATTTTTTTAAGGCTCTACCTGACAGAGAAGGACGACGAGAGGGAAGCTGAAAATAGAAATAATGCATAATGTTGCACTTCTGCTTTTGGTGTGAAATCCCTGTGAGTCCACTTCAGTGACCTCTGAACTCCGACTGTGAGTTTAAGTCCTGAATGAAATGAAGAGAAGAGAAAATGAAAAGATAAACATCTTAACCGACTCATGACGTTGTTAAAATGCTGATCAGCCGACTGGTTTCCATTAAACAGACAGTATAAACCTCCTCATCTCCGTGCTGGTAGTCGACAGACTGTTTTAATCATGAAAAGCACCTCTTGCACTAATATTGAAATGAGCAAATGCCATAAATGTAAAATAAAGTCAGATCGTGTCCATGATTCCATATTGTGTCGCTCATGTTTCATTTTTTAAAAACTTTAATCTTGACGTGTCTGGACGTTAAGAGCTGGAAATCTACCGAAAGTTGCCCGAGTGAGCTCTTAAATTTGCGACCCCACAGCCTCGTTGGATGTTCGATGCTTCTAGCCTCCTCCCTGTTTGAGGGGGACGGGGTGAAAGGTTAATTAACTGACTGACCCACAAGCACACCGACTGGTCGACTGGCCCACTGAACTTGATGACATAAGAAAGCTAATAGGACACACACACACACACACACACACACACACACACACACACACACACACAGCCAACACTCCAGGGGGGAGAGACAGCCTGGGAATGGGATTACCACTCCGTGTGTGTGTGTGTGTGTGTGTGTGTGTGTGTGTGAGACCACCGCTGTGATCTCGTCCTTATTAGGACTCTTCATCCTGCAGTGAGTCCCCGTGCAGACAGACAGACAGACAGACAGGCTGCTGCTGCCTGTCTGTCTGTCTGCCGGCTTTAATTAGACAGACGCTACTGAATGAGCTCATGCGCAGACACATGGTTTTCAAGCTCTGGTCTGAGGGCCGGTTCTGGTCCACCAGGCCTTGGTGGACGGACTCTGGGTGGATTACTGACTCAAACTTCACTTTTCTTGAAATCACACATCAAAAACGTGCCATCTTTTGGTATTTTAAAGTGAATAAAAGCAGATTTTTGTGGAAGAAGGTAAAGCGTCAAACAGATGATAAAAAAAAATGCTGTAAATTGATTTGTGACATGGTGAAATAAACAATTAGGAGACATTCTGGTGCAACATGATAAACAAGAGTCTCCTCTTCCCACATCCAAAGAACCTTCACCAACACAGAATTTGTGGCCATTAAAGGTTTTAAAAAAACAACTCATGCAGAAATATTTTTGGCTGACAGTCCAGCCTGACATGGAGAATCCACAGGAGCTGGAGGAAAGCCGGCTTTTATACTGCGAGCTTGGTGGCTGGAGCCAATCGGATCCCTGGGATGAGCTGCACACTCATGCACTCAATCATTCACTCAGCCAAGCTCACCTGCAGCAAATCACACACTCACCACTGCAGAGACGTGCACAGAGGAGATGAAAGCACAAGCACGCTGACAGAAAAGGTTCATGTGACCTTAAGGTCACAACACAGGAGGGCATGATGTGAAACGACAGATATTTTCTGTCTTCACAAGGCATATCGTCATATTGCACAGCCCTACCTTCATTCCTCTGAAATTACAGCTCTCACAGCATCACCGCAGGATCTCAACACACTGTGTAATGACAGACCTGCACAGACACACACTCTCTCAAAATGTTAGTGCTCATGTGTCGTAGGGCTGTTTATAAATTCATCCTGAGAAAAATCCTCCACGCACACACAGGAAGCGATGCGCTTCATGTTTCCAGGTTGCTTCCAATAAACAGACGAAGAGGACGCGGGCCGTTACCATCGAGGCCGAAAAACAAAGGCCCGAGCGCCGCCCGCGTCACCGCGCTGACTGTAAGGACCGAGCCACTGTCACAGCTCAGCTCCAGAGAGGACGCAGAGGGAAGACCACACACGAGCTGGAACTGGAAAAAAAGGTTTATTTTCACCCGTAGAAAACGGAAAAGAAACGACAAACCAAATGTAAAACACGCAGGGAGGGTTTTATGAAACATCAGCGGAGACCGAGAAGCATGACTGAGTGGAAAATGTGCTGCGGGGATGCTGTGTGGTGCCGAAAACAAGCCAAATGTAACCAAACGCAGGGAGACACACATGCTCATGATAACAGTTTGGAAGGCAGAGCTGTAATGTTACTCCATGTTGATCCTTCCATCCTTCATCGTGATGTCAATATGTCGCCTCCTCTCTGAGCTGATGGTTCATCTATTGTATTTTCACAAACGTCTGCAGAAGCTTTTATTATCTGTTTCACATGTGAATTTAAACATTTGGTTGCTATGACCGCTCAAATGTCTGCTGTGAAAAAGGTCATTTATTGGAGGAAAGGTAAACGGGCTGTGTCTATGTAGTGCTTTTCGGGTCTGATGACCACTCACACACACATTCGTATGATGATTGCTCCGCCACCTGCTCATTATGGCTTGAGAAAATTCTCCCCCGTCTTCAGCTAAGTAAACTCTTGGGTTAGCTGGAAAAAGCTGAAAACTGGCTGTTTTTTTGGGTTTTTTTTGCAGAAAAGTTGACTTTTTAGAGATACGTGGTTCTCACACGACAACCACGC
Source organism: Chaetodon auriga (assembly GCF_051107435.1). Lineage (NCBI taxonomy): Eukaryota > Metazoa > Chordata > Actinopteri > Chaetodontiformes > Chaetodontidae > Chaetodon > Chaetodon auriga. Next base: position 28,490,526 of record NC_135075.1, read on the forward strand.
TGCAAACATACGATGATCTTATGGAATATGATGCTTTTCTGTAGATTAAACTACCCAAAATGGACATAAAGTAGTTGAAATGAGCTCAACCTTAAACATCTACGGCAGTAAAATGAAACATTCACATTACTGCAGCAGTGATATTGATCCACAAACATCAGATATAAGAGCTTAACTGGTCCTTGACGAAATGTTTGACTGGGTGGAGGAACTTTGTGGTTGCTTCAACTCAATGCGTTATTCCAAATTTGCTGCCGATGCATCTGACGTTTGGACTTCTTTTGCATGAAGTGAAAGATTTTTACCAGTAAAATCTGCACTGATTTGTTCATGAAACTCGTGCGTCTGAGCTGCCAGTTGAATTAGCCACACCGCGCTCTTTTAGCGTGTTCATGCACAACACTGCAAGCCAAAATCTGTGGGTCTGGATATTTGAACAGGAACAGGATTAGGGACTCTCTGGAGGCCAGAGCTAAAAATATACATCCAGACCGTGGTAAATGAGATGCAGGTAAAGTTTCCTGAATAAGTTCCAGCGGTGGTGCACCTCAGCCTCATGATAAGGACGAGGAATAGAAGAGAACAAACTCCACAGGCGATTTATGGAAACTGAGACCAAGTCCTCACAATGACTATTGTTTCAGACCAGGGAAACATTTTCTGCCAACATTCTGGAAATATCTGGGCTTGGCACCACAGCCAGGAAAAAGAACAATAAAGAAAAATACCAAACAGAGCCAAAACTCGAAGGAAGACCACCAGCAGCTGGTTTTCAGAGCGTTTACGTGGTTTAGGGTGGAGTTTTTCCTTCAAGGATTTTAATGCAAGCGAGCGTCCGTCTGACCTCAGTCAGCTGCTGGAGGAAGGAGCAGGAAAAGAGGAGGCGGCCACGGAGCATTCCTTCTGGGAAGAGCCTTCATGTGGTGTGTGGATGTGTGTGTGTGTGTGTGTGTGTGTGTGTGTGAGTGTGTGGTTCGGCATGCTTGGTGGTAGTCATCAAAGGAAGTAACCACAGCTTTGCCAGGAACATGTAAAAGTGCATCCTGCTGCACTTTCTCCAGGCCTGTGTGTGTGTGTGTGTGTGTGTGTGTGTTGTCCTCATAAGAACCAAATGCGCCCTAAAGTCTTCTTAAACACTCACTGTGATGGAAAATATCTGCCAGTCCTGCACCGGACGCACTGGTTGTGGGCCCTGCACTCTCGCGCAGGTGTTTTCAGTTACTCTGTCTGAGCCGACCTCTTGTTTGCTCAGGTTGAAGCTGCAGTGTTAGAACTTACATGGCATCACAAATGTGTAACACACACACTGTGTGTTTGAGTGTTTGTGGAAAGCATTCAAAGGGAGTGTGGGCAGGAGGCAGCAGGTGTGGCGTCTCGTAATTATCAGCTGATAACGGAGCAGCAGCAGGCTGTGGAGATGCAGCGCTAACGCTTCCTGAGGAGAAAGAGCTGAACTATTATTAAACCATGGAGTGTTTCTATAACGGCAGCCATGTTTTCTTTTAGCTTTTTTAAGTTGGCACCTACACTGCAGCTCCTTTTCCTACAGCTTTCATTTTAAAGGTCCTATGGCTCATCCTCATGAGTGTTTCCACTTAATTCACCTGATTAGACTTTAGCTCTGTCCCAAATCCATTTAAATACTAATTCCATACAGTATGTATACTTACCGATCGTCATTGTATAGTTCCAGCAGCTAACTCCATGTTAGATTTACAGGAATGATACGATATGTGTGACATTAGTTGCCACTGAGCTCACTGTCAACTGAACTTGTCCTAAGATTTCAGATAAGACAAAAAGACTACAAACGTGGACGCCTCACGTTAGCTTGAAGCCTCGACCACACGTATATGGATATTTAAAAAAGATGTTAGCCATCCTTTAAAAAAAGAAACGTCCACACGACCTTAGTTTGAAATATATCTTCACGTGCACATGAACGCAAACATGATTTCAGACGCTCAGACAGGCGCGCCGGGCCGGCAGGTGGCGGTAAAGTCTTTGTTTGTTTTCCTTTGGCGACAATAACATAAAAACACAAACGATAGAAGCTAATGATTTATGTACCTGTTGTTATATAACACCTTCTTTTTGAGTCCACCGTTGCTGTTGTTTCAGACCGGTTACATAAAGCAACAATGGGCACGCTTGACTTAAGGCGATGATGTCATCATTTCCCAAACGCTGTTTTACATGTGCACACGGATACACAAACACACACAAACAGGAAGAGTTCAGAAGGTGTTTACAAAATCTCTGTTTTAGCGACCCAAAATGCTGTTTATGTCTGAAAGAGAGGCCCAAACACAGAGGACGCTGTTTATTTTACACAATGTCGTGTGGTCAAGGCCTCACTTATTCAAGCTAAAACCCAAATTTAATGGAATATGGTGTTTTGTTGTCAATGCACAGCACTTCCAGCCCTCGCACGACCAACCCTGCAGTCACACGAGCGTTTTGAGCTGTGATGTGATGTGAAGGAAGCATGAAATGAGCTAAATCTAGTTAAATTAAATCAAATAAATTAAATGTAGCCTCTATAGTTTCATAATGCACATGGCATTCTGTCAACACAGGCCGTCAAATGAGGTCGATGTGCCTTCGTACACAACACCAGACTGAAGTTTCCTTCATGAAAACAGACCAGAGGACTTCATTCACTCAGTCATTTGGCAATTTTAACTCTGCAGGGGACTGAGGGAGAAGTTAATCAATGAGTCAGAGGCGTGAGAAGAGGCCCAATCAGACGAAGGTGAAAACACCTGGTGGACTGTGGCTGATTGATTGTAAGAAACACAGTCAAAGAAACAAACGTGGTTTTGAGGACACTGTTGTTCTTCTGTCTTTGTGAGAATTAGATATGAAGGAGGTCGGGAATGCAACACGTCCTGAAAAACGGTGAATGGATGAATATCGGATGCTGATGATTATAAGAGATATTGTAAAAACACCTGAGAGATATGAAGGTTTGACTTTAAATAAGTCAGGTGATAACAAATCACACGAAAAGACCAAACAATGAAGTGACACCAACAAGTATTGTCTCTGTGTCAAAGTCTGTCATATCTCCGTCCTCTGTGCTCCATTTTGTCCAAAAACGATTAAAAACACACCGATGAGCCACGCTGATGCACCGGCTGACATGTTCCTCCATTACCGTGAACACACACACTGCAGTTTAACTTTACTCAGCATCACACACACCGTCCTGCTGCTGGAAACACTCATAGAGCAACAAATGTGGATTCATCCGCCGCTGAAAATAGTCCCCCAGTAGTGCACTATATCAACTCCTGCTCCAGTAAAAAGCTGCAGAGCCCTGCTGCTCCACAACATTAATGAGCTTCTGGTCGAGGTGGAGACGTCAGGAAGTACCGAGAGTCGGATGAACACGTCGTTTTTTATCAGACGGGTTTCTGCTGCACGATGAATGAAAGGAGGAGGATGCAGTGAGAATAACTCTGAATGCAGCTTCTTTAGCACAGAGCAGCACATTCAGACCCTCGATCCCCACTTAACCTACAGGAGGTCAGACCCCGAGGCGCCGTCAGCTGATCTGAGGACAGAAATCATCTGTATGTGTGTGTATCTACACACACACACACACACACACACACACACACAGCACAGCTTTGCATTAGCAAACAACAGCAGATTCATAAAGACGTGCGTGCGTGTGTGTGTGTGTGTGTGTGTGTGTGTGTGTGTGTGTGTGTGTGTGTGTGTGTGTGTGTGTGTGTGTGTGTGTGTGTGTGTAGTGCACAGACGGGGCAGAAGAGGTCAATGTGAAATCAACATCCTCATTTGGCTTTTAATGATCGAAAACGTGCGTTTCAGGGTTTTAAGCACAAAGTCACTTCATCAGCTTCAGAAGTGACTCGTGATCTTTTTACCTTCATCTCTGATTGGCGTCGGGATCAGATTTGGCTTTATTGGTCAGGTGTGTGTGCACACACAAGGGATTTAACTCCACTTTAAACACAGTCAAAATCAACGTGCAGTGCACAAAAGACTGGACGATGAGTTATTCAAATTAAACAATGAAACTGGATGAACGATCAGACAGATGCTTTGATGTGTTTTATTTTATTTTAAGTGAGCCAAGACTGATTAATGACACACAAACCACAGGCACACACACACAACCTGCCGTCCTGTTGCTTTGTGTCATTACTACAAAAACTGACGTGTAAAATGTCCAAAATACTCAGTGTCTGTCTGTGTGTGCTACTGTTGTTTCAACAGAGAGGAAATCAGTTGCGTCTGTGTGTGTGTGTGTGTGTGTGTGTGTGTGTGTGTGTGTGTGTGTATGGAATCAGTTGCCTGCTGCTGTGTCAGGACAGATAAGTGAATCCTGACTGAAAATCAATGGAAAACAGAGACATGCTGTTCATCCCTGGAGCGCTATCAGCAACAACATACTGCTCTCCTGACACACACACACACACACACACACACACACACACACACACACACACACACACACACACACACACAGAGCAGAGCAGAGCAGGTTCATTGATAAGAAAGCTGGTGGTGTAACAGCATCTGATCACACACAAACACCCACTATCGCTTGACTCCACACACACACCCCACTTCCTCCTGCCTGTACCCACAGTCACACACTCAGACACGTGCGCACACGCACACACGCACACACACACACACACACACACACACATACACACACACCCTGGTATGACAGTTACAGTTACTGAAAGTCCTGACTTCTCTTTAAGCAGAGAAACGTTAAAGAAAATGTTTTTTCCTCAGAAACATCCCTCAACGACATAAACACACACACACACACACACACACACACACACACACACACACACACACACAGACACAGCCCATCACAGCACCTGAAGGCACCCTGCCTCCTCTCTTTTGATTGGACAGCACAGGGAAGCTGCGGTGATGGAGAGCCTGTCTGCTCGGCTCTTTGGTCCAGACTCAAACATCTGAAGAGCCATTTGATGGACTGGAAGTCAGTTTGGTGCAGACATCGCTGCTCTTCACAGGATGAATTCCACTGATCCCTGCTCTTCATCAAGCCTCACTAATACAGCAGCTCATAACCTACAGGATAGACTGGCAAACACTTTGGTTCTGAGATAATAACAGAGACTCTGGTGACCCTCAGATTTCTGCTCTGCCACCATGTTGTTGACATGCTTTGAATGAAACACGAAAGTCACATTTCCATCGTGATTTTCCGTCATTTGCCCTTTGACCAGAGCTCTTTTCATGGCATCATCTGGCTGTGTCCTCCTCCTCTCTGCAGTGGTTTAATGGCACATGCTGGAGAAGGATTTCAGACATTCTTCCTTCCTCTGACGTCAGCTTCAGGTCACAAAATTGGCCAATACTTTGGTTTATAAACAAATACCTGCACAAATAATGACATTAAAATCAGCCTCGGCTGTAGTGCGTGTTTACCGTTATGCAAGAAACGTTAGCGTGCTAACAAACTAAACTCAGATGTGCTAGCATTCAGCTGTGCAGCGTCACAGATCTGCTAGCATGGCTGCAGACTCCTCTTTATTCACTGAATGCTGCTCTGAGATAATGTGAGATGAACTCTGTGTGTGAACCTGCTGACTGACCTGACTTCACTTCATTATTCAGGCTGACGCTGTCTTCACATTATTTTTTTGGAATAACAGCGGAAAAGGCGCCTAATTCCTGGAAAAAGCCGTCCAAGCTGAAATGCATCACTGATTTTGTCACAGCGTCGCATACCTGCTCTCCCCTCTTCTTTCCAGTCACCTGAGCTTCACACTCGTCTCTTGTTTTCTCATTTAGCCCCACATTGTACAGCATACCTTCCCAGTGACTCAGTCAATTAGTCATGGTGTGTGTGTGTTGTGTCCTTGCCAAAGATTTCCAGCCACTCCTGCATCCACATAAACCCATATTCACTCCCCGCCGTTTTTAGTAAAATGCATGTAATTTACTCGGCTTTGCTCAGCTCTGTGTCTGCATTTCTGTCGCTTAGCGCTTCGAATTGTACACAACTCACTCAATGGACAAACACGAGTGAGAGAAAGAGCGAGAGAGTGACGATAAAGACAAACAGTTGGAGCTCCAACGCCACAGATAATCTGTGACAGCAGACGTGAAGCCAGCGTGATGAGTTTTCTGCTGTTGAAACTGACAAAAATGACACGTTCTCACACATTTTCATGCAGAAAGTTTGCCGGGAAACAACTCATTCGCGTTTTAGCTAACAGACCCTCACCTGATCTGCATGAGGTCGAGCAGCAAAAAGGACTTTTTGACGTTTTAACCACAAAACTGGTTGAAATCAAATGTTTTAAAACACAAAACCAAAGACAACTAATCACAATGTTCCCCGTTTGGGTCCATCCTGAGGCCTTTGCTGCGTGTCGTCGCACATTTCTCTCTGCACCCTCTCTCTGATTGCTTATCGCTTATTTTTGTCTGCAACCACTGAGTAAATGAAAAGAAATGTCAGCCTTGTGATTCTATAAAGTTCAAGCAAACAATAACATACAAAGCAATAACAGAAGGATGCAGTTTCTCATTATTGTGCAAAGTCTAATTATTGTTTTCGTCGTCAAATACTCAGACAGGATCGGTTGTGTTATTTGAGAGAACATCATCAGTCGTCTGTCAGTGCTTGAGTTGCGTCTGTGTTTCTGGTACTCTGCTTTTTGGGGCAATTGGTTGCCGTTCATGTGTCTTCATATGACAGCGTTCTGCACACAGGACCATTAGGGAGCTGATAAGGAGCAGCCCACCCCCTCCAGGCTGAGCGCTTCGGTGGGAGGAAGCTGTGCTGTCAGACAGACTCAGTAAATTTCATTCTCAAGACTTTTTATACCCATCAGTGAGACTTTTATTTGCTTGTTATAGAAAACAATCTATAAATGTCGGTGTTGTTAAAGACAAAGATTGCAGTAACGTTAAAGTGAGTTGGCCAATGGAAGAATTTCCATACTGGTTAATGGACAGTTAAATCAACAATGTGTATGCGGAAAAAGCATGAATGCACTGTTTCTCACTGTTATTAATAAAACAGGACTAAGAGTCCACAGCCTTGCTAGCAGCCCTGAGGGTCTGTGCTTTGAGCTAAATGCTAACGCCAGGATGCTAACATGCTCACAATGACGATTTAATATGCTGATATTTAGAGGATATTATGCACTGTGGTGTCCATTTTAGTTTAAGATAACACTTCATTGATCCCATGCGGGGGAAGTTCTATTTTTTGGCATGTTAGCATGCTAATATTTGCTAAATAGCACTAAAAAGTGCAGCTGATGATGATCAACTCTGTCTCCCAGAGATCACACGGAGAGACGGCACTCCATCCAGTAGCTGTTGAGATATTTCATCAAAGTCATTCAGCTTCATCGTCGAGGAACCACCAATGTCTGTGAAGCACTTTGTAAAGTTGATTTAATATGAGTTCAATAAACTTACTAAACCATTGATTGTCCTTTCTGATGTTTCATGACGGTGAGTACAACCACTGGTAGAGACTGCAGGTAACTGATGTTTAAGCTTGCGATCATGACTTTCCTTTGCCGGGTGGTTGGTCTCACCCTCAGTGAGGAGCTCAGACATCCAGCGGGAGTCTGGAGGAGAACTCCTGCTCCTTTACGATGAAGCAGTTAGTCGAGGAGGTTCAACATCTGATCAGGATGCCTGCTGGACGCCTCCCTCTGTGGAGGATTTCAATGCACACTCATCTGGGAGGAAAGCATGCGGCAGACCCAGGATGGGATTATACATCCCATCTGGTGTAGGAACGCCTCGGGATCACCCAGGAGGAGCTGGAGGAGGTGATCGAGGTGAAGGACATAACGGTTACTTTGCCTGGATCCAGATCAGAGGCAGAAAACTGAAGAACGGATGGAAACTGGAAACACTTACGCAGCTTTATTAATGTGAAGAGAACTGCGTTTTAATGATGAACCTGGACAGTTTTCAGAGGTCTGCACCCTGTTAACGCTGATTAGAGGCAGGTCATCCGCAAACGGTGAGTACAGTGAGCACCCAAAACCTCCTCTCAGTATCGACTGACTGAAAAGCATGAATGATAAGAGACTGCACTCTGTACACACACACACACACACACACACACACACACACACACACACACACCACTTCTCCATTCAGTCTGCCAGGAACCTGCTCATTCATGACTCTGCAACAGGATGAACGGGGGGGGGGGGGGGGGGGGGGGTAGAGGAAGAGGCCTCCAGCCCCACAACTGCCCATTCTCTCTTCCTCTTTCTGCGTAATAATAGAAAGTATAGGACGTTCTGGACCCTGATGGCGCAATGCAGTGTTGCATGCAGACCGCCGCTCATGCAAAGACACCCTTCATGTCAGGAGAGAGGCGTGAAGAGCAGTCTTTTAGCTCCGGCCTGGACCGCTATAAACTGCTCTTTAGACCTTTTCTCTGTCCTGACACACAGCAGGTCTCCCCTCTTAAACCTTTGAGATTTGGTCTTGAAAACAGCCCTTAAGAAAAGTGAACTAGACTAAACCACTAAGGGTTTAGATGATGCACGTGTCTGTGAATATCTGCTATTGTATCGTTTCCTAAAATTGCGACGTGCGCTCGTCCATATCTGACTGGCCGGTGCAGCGTGTCAGTAGAGCTGAACAGAAAACGGCTGAATGGATTAAAACTGAGGAGAAAAACATTCCAAAACAGTCCAAACTGCAAATATCTACAGATCTGCTCAAAATTCATGAACGATGTCAGATGTGCTTTCAGTCTGAAACATGTTCAAAATGACTTTAACGAAGTGTAAAGTTAAAAAAAAGGTATGAAGGCTTAAAAATTGTCTTGTACAAAACTGCTTCTTTCTGCATTGGATTCCAATCAGGAAACAAACTTACTTGTTCCTGTGAGACTCAGAGTTATAGCTGTTAATCAGAATTATGGCCAAAATACCCCTAAATCTCACAGGTCAGGATGTCCTGTAGTTACCAAAATAGCAAAGGCAGTGTGCAAAGTGACCTTTCAGCGTAGGAAGTGATCCTTTTCACATTTATGACTTTGTTTGAAACTACAAGTACTGCGTGGTTACCACCAGAGATGAAGCGAGCTACCGTCTTTAACGCACAGAAACGCCACGGGCATCATCACCAGAGAGGGTTTCAGAAAGGGGAGCGTGGATTAGCACAATAAATAAAACCACTTTCCCTGAAAAAACTGCTCTGACATTTAAATTTGCTTCTGATGCAGCTTTCTGAAGTTTGTGGCATAATCAAACCTCTCTTCTTCCGCAGATTATTTTCCTGACATTTCACGGTCGATTCTGCGGAGATGAAGCGAGGGACACAGGAGCCAGCAGCGAGCGTCAAAGCGCCGCCGGCTCAGAGTGAGCTGTCCCCGCCTGCTGAGCCACCGACTTGCCCTGCTTATGGAGGAGTCATTTAGCTACACAGCTCCTATTGTCACTCAGCCAATATTGTACACACACATAAACAAAACACACTGTCCTATTGAGCTGAAGTTAATCCCCTGCAGGCCTCTGAACACACACTCACAGATGCTCCTTTGTGTGATCGAACACCCGCTCAGCCCTGTGGAGACATTTTTTCTGTGTCCTTGAGTGTCTCATCACATGTCTGCTTTTCCGGTTGTTTATTACATTATTTAGGGCAGGAGCTCCAGGACACGGCTCCCGGCACATCCAAGAATTGAGTGCATTTCGTCTCGGGATACATTCTTTGTTTGACAATTGGACACTTTCCTGTCCTGTAGATGAGTCCTCTGGACATAAAAAAATAATAATTATTATGTGTGGGCCACAAAAACATCTAAATATTAATAATTATTAGAACTCATAACACCCATTTTAGCGGAACACAGTTATGTTCTTCAGCACATTTGTCTCATATCCACATAAAATCACGATGTGACTTCATATACTTTCGTTCACACTTAGCCACAGTTTTGTGTTAAACGGCGTGACTGGGATGGGATGTGTGTGTCTAAATGATCCTTAACAAACATGTTAAATTGATGTCCTCCCTCATTAAATGTGCAAAAGCATTTATATTTTTTAAACATTTCGATTTTTTTTGCTCAGTGTGTTAACAACACCGACTGTTGTTCAGTGAAATCGCATTAAATTGCTGCGGCAGTGCTAATAGACCATTAACAAGAGTACAAAGTGCTTCATGTAGTGCAAACTGAAACACATTTTACAACCAACATCCACATAAAAGTCAAGAGAGCAAATCAAATAATGGATAATTAATACAGTAATGAAAGATGTACACAGTGAAATACAAACAGTGCAAATACATGTAAGCCTTTATGTCACAAGCCTCCTCACTTTGAGTGTCTATAGATGTTGTAAAGCTGCTTCCTATTCAAACTTAAAGTCTGTGCATCCTCAAAACCCAACAATGAAGCCGGCACGTCAGATGTTTTTACTAAACTGGAATCATGGACTAAACTACACAAATAAGACCCCGGCAGGTGAGTTTTTCTTTAAGGCCATGGATGGTTTTATATGCACATGCAGGTTCGTCTCAGAGGCAAACTGTACAGCATGAACGTGAACATCCACATCAAGAACAAAAGACTAAATCTCCTCACAGCTCAGGAGGTTCCCTCACCTTCCTCTCGGATGTGTGCCGACACCTGGTCGCCACCTTTAATGAAATCCTGACCCCACCTGTGCGCTGCATGGGGGTTAGACACCCACCGCCCACAGGCTGCACCCCAGAAACATCCCAATCAGACGAAAATCAGAAAATACAGGCAGAGAGCAGCATCTCTGCAACTCAGTAGATACACCACCGCCGACTTCCAGTGGGTCATAAGTGGTGATTGAGAGGGATTACTTTAGTATGAGTCTGGACACTGTTTTAGGGAAAGTCCTGCATAATGTTCATCTTCATAACGTTCATATAGATGACATGTTAGCAAACGGCTGCTTATTTACACATCCGGCATGCATGAAGCAACAATATTATTGATTTGTAGGCATGTTTACGACCACCCAACAAATCTCTGTATAATACCGACTCTCCTTTCATCTCTGCTTTGGTCTCCACCGACTCCTGAGAGAAAAGTCTGGATGCTTAGCTTCTTTCCTGACCAGCTAGTCGCTAACACTGTCTGTCTGCTGTTTTGTTCAGGGCAAAGTAAAAATGCCATGATCACGTAAAAAGTTTTCAGTTTTCGACTACTGATTGATGAGCTTTCCTGACATAGATGCATGTTTAATTGGATGTGCACACACTGTAGAAACAGACATGTCCTCAGGCAGCGAGACAGACGCTGAATGCAGTGAACCAATCAGACGTGCAGATGGACGTATAGACGATCTCACATGTGAACTACATGTGGAAAGACAGAAAGAACAGGAGGTCGTCTGAGGCCAACCACAGTTTCTGGAGTTGGCAGCTTCTGACGTTCCCGACGTTCCCTGAAACTGGAACTGTGGAAGATTCTAGGAACTCCAGGAACAAATCCGGGAGGAGGAGGAGGAGGAGGAGGAGGTGGAGGAGGTGGAGGAGTGGAAACAGGGCGGGAGATCAGGGTTAGTGTGGTGGAGTGGTGTTACCAGAGGACTTTATTTTTAGGACTACAAGAAGAAAGAGCCCAAGAGACAGAACTGCAGAAATAAGTTTATTTTGATCCCAAAAGCAGCTACTCATCTGAGGACTTCAGGAGATCGTTCTGTTCGCTGCTCATCAAAGACCCGCAGAGCGATCTGATGCCCTGCTGTAACTTCATGCATCTTCAGCTTGAGGCCTCACTTCTGCATTCGGCAGACAACCAGTCTTGTTTAATCCGGTTATCTGATTGTGTCCGACACATGAAAGTTCCTCTTTACCGTCTTTGAAGGAAAATGAAAGTAATTCAGAAAGACAGAGAGCGTGAGAGAGAGGAAGGCTTTGACCGTTCTCTTCTTTTTCTGGCTGCGATGAAGCCTGAGCCTGAACTTTTCCAAAAACTTGCAAGCAGTTTTGTAATTTGCAATGAGATGCAATCTTTAGAAAATGCAAGTCAGCAACAGAAGTGAGTTCAGCGTCTAAGAGGATCTGAGATAGCGGCTAGCATGCACAGTTAGCACCACGCCGAGCGCGCTTTACCTTTAAATGTCATCTAACCTGCGTGCTTCCTGTCATGTAGCGTCGCCAACACGCTCCATATAACTGATCAAAGTCAAATAAAATCCTTCAGATTTTAATCATCGCTAAAAAAGCAGGCATGACTAATTGATTACAGAGCAAAATGAGGCTGCCAAGACGCCTTTGAGCAAGACCTGAACCCTGAAAGCTGTAAGTCAGGAGCACCTACCAAACGACTGCGATGTAAAGTCATCTGTCCAGATCTGAATATATATTTGCACTAAAAAAAAAAAAAACACAGCGTATTTTGTTCTCCATCACTTACATTGGAATCGCTTTAGAAATCGATGTCTTCACAGCCAGTATGAGCAGGAGGAATGATCTAGAACTGTCTGAATGTACATAGACTGTACAAACGAGCTTCTGACTAATGACAAAAAACTGCAATCTTATCCTTTAGTTATTGCAATCATGATAATGTGACTTCAGGGCAGGATTGCGAGATATAAATAGATATTTTGCTCTGTGACAAAGTGCCCTTTTCCTGTCCAGGATTTATTGATTTCCGTCCTGATCTCATATCTGAGGCCACTTCAGTGTCCTGAGGTGCCCAGAACACGACTCTCCTGTGAGTTTTATGTTCGGACCAGAGCATAAAACATGTCGAGCATCAGCTGATACCAATAAAGCACAAGAACAAATTTTTTCCAGCTCGCTCGCTCGCACACACACACACACACACACACACACACTGGACATGTTTGGATGCTTGTGTCCCCTCGCCATATTTGGCAGCTCATTGCAGCCACACACACACACACACACACACACACACACACACACACACACATTCCCCTGCTGTTCCCTCACTCCACAACCGGGACAGAACCCAAGAACCTGGCGACCCCCCTCAGCCCACCCTCCTCCTCTTCCTCCTCCTCCTCCTCCTCCTTCTGGTTCACTGGGTGATCTTCTGAGAATCAAAAGCAGCGACACTCCAACACTCCTTCTGGACAGCTGGTTGGCGGGAGGTTTTTTTTTTTCTTCAGGCGACGTGACAAAGTGTTCGCAGAGTGACACTGAGCTGAACTGTGTTTGGCAGCAGAGGCCTTCTATATTTGTCAGGTTTAATTCCAACCTACTGTCCATCACGTTCACTTTGGACGACTGTTGCCTCTGGTGAGTAATATTTGGAAAACGATGGATTGAACGTCCGCAGATGGAGAAAGGTCTTCAGACGTGATTTTTGTAAATGGTGGATGAGTTTATTGTATTTATAATGTATGTCCCAGTGGTCCAGGCTGCACTCCTTCACTCCCGACCACGTGCTTCAGCAGAGATGGTGCCGCCGCCGCCGCCAGTTGGCTGGTCGTCCTCCAGCAGCTGGCCCCGCCCACGCGCATGCAGCCGTGGCGTGCCTCGTTCGGAGCGCGCTGAGAATAAATGTACCACTGTGTCATCACCGAGGATACGATCTGTGTAATGCAGCTGAGCCGGTCGGGTCGGTGAAATCCAACACTCGCTCTATTCCAGGCAGGAATGTGTTGGCTGCAGCTCGCTGCCTCGACGCTCCGGAGACCAAAATAAAAAAAAAGATTTGTCAGGGTTCGTCACAGGCTTTAACACCTGACTCTGCTCTTTACATATCCAGATATTCACCTCTGCTGATATTTATCACCTCTTTATTAATAGCATATACAGATAGATTTTCACTACTAACTCAGCTTCAGCTTCGCTTTCGGCTGCTCATAATTCTTGTTCCCACACATACAACTGCACTTTGACTGGAACAACATTTTACATATTTAGAAAGATAACTGGGATAACTGTGAAGAATCAAGAAAAGAATTCAGGGTTTTAACAGGAATCCTTAGTAATCCAACAAATTTGGACATATGTGGAGTTATTATCATCTTTTAGCTCATACATTCACAATAAAACTTAAAGGCAACAGAATCTACTCGATCAGAATTTAATTTGATGTATAAACCCAACCGTTCCCACTCCTCAGCACCTAATATTGGCGCCTTTCTGTCAGAAAGTCCTTCTGTCAGAAAACCCTTCTGTCAGAAAGGCTTTCTGTCAGAAAGGCTTCCTGTCAGAAAGGCTTCCTGTCAGAAAGGCTTTCTAACATGTGGTTAACTTTGTGAAACAGTCACAGATTTAGGCACCAAAGCTTCTTGTTTATGTACGTTTCCTAAGTTAACTTCTGCACTTAAGGTCACGTTGACTTTTGGTTTCAAACGTGACACAAACCTCGGCCTCCTGGGTGAAAGTCCTGCGCTTTACCCGTCCATCAACCATGACATCCAAGTAGGGATACTTGGACTTTTTACTTTACACATGCGTCGTGTTGCTCTGAGCATCCAATATGTCCGCCGATGGGTTCATGTTGGGATCAGCTGAAAGCCCTGTGCGAGCATTAGATGCTGACAAAACGTCACTATTAGACAAATGAGGAATGAGAATGAATGAGAAGCAAGGAATAAACGATAAATAGCAGTAGAATAAATAATATATATATATAAATTAAAGTTTATTAGTTAAAGATATAAAACATATGTCATTCTCCATCTTTCCATCAGGGATTACAGATTAGAGTCAACCATCGTCCACCTTCACGTCCACCAGTGTCTGTAGAAGGACGTCCTGTCTTCTATCTGAGGCGTTGTCCTCTGCGTCTGTTCCAGCTCATCATATCGACCCTCTTTCATAGAACCACAGTTACAAATGTAACTCCTCACACTTGATGTGACTGATTGAGCTGTTTGTTCTGCTTTTACAAGCTCAGGTTTTCTTCCACCATCCCGACGTGCCGGTCTGATTGACCACCACGCAGCAGACGTACGATGTGATGATTGATCAATCCGTGTCGCCTGCCGAGCTCAATCGGGCAGATTGAGACGCGTTTATTAGACGACAGCATAAAAGCTCCTTCACAAGACAATGTGTTTGAGTTCAGTTTTCACTGAGAGCATTGTCCACGTTGGTGAATGCAGTTTTGGTTTGATCCTAAGGTATAAGGTACGAGGCAGGAAGCCGCAGAGGCTCTGAGCTGAAACACTCAGCAGACCACAGCTGAAGTGACTCTTTGAGCCGCTGAAGAGCTTCAGTGCTGCTTTACAGAAATAGTAAACTCACATCTGCATCCAAATCCAGACGATGAAATATGGACTCTGACTGCTCCCTGCTGCTGGAGACAGCCTTATACAGAGCTCTATGAACACACACACACACACACACACACACACACACACACACACACACACACACACAGACTGTGCAGAGTCAAGCTGACACAGCTGACGTGGCGTCCACACGGCACGTGGAACGAGGAGAGAGAAAAAAAACACCGAGAGTTTTTCAGCTGGAGGGATTTAAAGCGGAGCTCCACATGTAAAGGAGGCGAAGACTCACAGGCCGAAATGTACATGAACACGCACAGATTGACTTCCCGTTCTTGGTGAAATTATGAGAAGAAGCTGCAGCTGTTGCTCAACAGGGTGTTTCTCACACACTGAAATACAGACAGATGTAGCGCAGTGTCATTAAGTACAAATACACACACACTCGTACACATGTGCAAGCATCAAGACACAAGAACATGCATAGAGTCAAACATGTATGGAAAAACAAGGCCGCGCACACCTGGGGTTCAGGTGTACCTCTGGCTTGATTATGCAAACACGACTGGACGTGTTCATGTGTGGGAAGCCGGTGAGGGACAACGTCCCCGTCACATGTCAGTAGTGACTCCTCCTGGTTGGTCGGACGCCTCCGCAGCATGGACCTCCTGCCTGCTATGATCTCCATGTGAAGCAGGTGGAAAGAGGCAGCTGGAGAAACCATGTGGTGCAGAGGCAGGACAGCACATCTGTCTGCAGCCTCATGCCAGGATCAGACCATTATCGGCCCGATGATGGCCACGATCCAACATCCAGTGTCAGATATCTGCTCAAATATCACACGTTCATGTTCGTCTGCGGAGGGTCTAGTGTTAATCATTTGACCAAGGACCAAAGAAAGTTTGTGCTCTTTTGGACCTGGAGAAGGCTTATGAAGTGGTCCCTCGCGTCTTGTGCCCTGTGCATTGTGGGAGGACAGAGTGCCAGGTCCGTCACCGCGAGCCATCCGGTCTCGGGGTTACACTTTCTCACCAGACACAATCAGGCCTGTAACCAGGGAACCGAAGACTGGCAGCAGCCGTGGGGGTTGTGGAAAGATTTATTTCCAGTCCAGAGCAGCAGCTCCCATCGCTTATTAAATGCATATTTAATGTGATTCTCTGCTGTGTGCATCATCGTTTCCTTCCCTCAGTCTAAAGGCCTTTTCGCACCTTTTGACCTGAAACAAGATTACAGGTGTGAAACCTTCCTTGATCTGACAGAAAGAGGTGGTCTCAGTCCAGATCTAACCGAAACACGATTCGCTTAGTTTCTAGCACGAAAATGGACCAATTGCAGATCTGGCTGGCTGTCGTTAGAGGCGGAGAAAGGAAAACCAAACCAAATCAGATCAGATGTATAAAATCCAACAAAGACCTTGATTCGGACTTTCAGGTGTGAAACGGCCTTAAGAAGACGGATGATACAAAAAGTCTTCTGGGCAGAGAGGGTGATTTTTCATTGGCTGGAATCCCTGAGATGCTCCTGTAAAACAAATAATAAAGCCAATTACCAACTAAATATATCACAGCAACTTGTAAAACACGTAAAGTTCAACACATATTGGATTGGATTAAAAGCATATTTATTATTTGATTATAAAGTGTGATTTGACAGTAATGCAGGAATCATATTGAAGGAGGAAATGAAGATGGCGCGACTTTGGCTGCAGAGTGTGAAGCAGCTGGGATCAGCATCAGCACCTCCAGGTCTGGCCAGGCTACGGTCCAGCCTGGAACCCCCCCCCCCCCCAAATGAGACGAGACCCTGAGAAAGACCCAGAAAGACGCAGCAGAGGGATTACATAACACATCCAGCCTGGGATAGCCAAGGAGAGGACATGGAAAAGTATGTCTGTGCTACCCTGCTGGACAGGGATGACGGTGTCTGCTGGATTGTGTGTCCATTTTTAGGGTCGTAGGTGGGTGTTCGTCTGGGTTTTGGAGGGCTGTGATTCCATTAGGGAAGTCTTCAGGTTTCTATGGTTGGTGTGGACATCGGTTTGTGGGGTGGTGACCTTTACCCTAGTTGAGTTGTCACTGTAACAAGCCATTTCACAGAGCAGTGGAAAGCCTTTAATCTTGACTTCCAGTTTTCTCATAAAGAGGTGAAAAGTGACAGATGTGAGTGTGTTTTCGAGACTTTTCTGGAAACACCCTAATGTGCAGCAGAGCTCGGATGTGTCAGCGGTCTGACCACAGTCAGACAGACCCCTTGTACAGACTGAGTCCCGGATATTTAAAGGACACTGAATGAAGAACTTTGCGATATTATGATTTAAAAAGAAAAAAAAAAAAACGATGAGTACGGTTTTGGAAAATCCTGAACTTCCCTCCTCAGAGCTGCAGATGCCGGACTGACTCACTGCAGAGTCGTCTGCTGCCTGCAGTTCCTCCACAACAAAACAAGTGAACAGGAGGAATTTAAGAGTCAGGAGTGACTCAATTCCTCATCCGTAAATATAAAACAGCTTGAGGTGATATTATGAAATGAAGCTCGGACTCAGCAGTCTGCAGGTGGGAGTTGAGAGCTGGATGTTTCTATTTGGCTCTTTGACCTTCACACCAAACATTTTACGACGGGTATTATAGACAAGAGTAACATGAGGGCAGCTCGTTGACTGGACAGCTTCATCTCTAAAGAGCAGCCGGCTTTCATCCATGAGCTTCACAGAAATGGAAGAAAGAGTGAAGGGATGAAAACAAAGCAGTGGGACCACTTGAATGAATTTCAATGTGTCGTTCTTTGAGTCAACCAGCCGACAATGAAATATTTTAACAACTATTGGACTGGATTTGTTACAGTTTAGACATTCATGGTCCCCAGATGGTGACTACCCATCGACAACTTGCTGACTTTTCATATAGCGCCACCAGCAGGTCAAAATGTGCCATCTTCAGATGCACTGTGAGCGAAGTGCTAACACTGCATTTTATGTTCACTCAAGGTTTTTTGTCTTTTCTGAAAAAGTGTTAATGTGCTAAATGGCAGATGAAAACACGTTTGCCAAATAAGTTCGGGCACAGCGAACATAACTCACATGACTGATCAGCTGTTTCCGCGACAAAATCCAAGGAAGAAGAAGAAGAAGCAGTTTCCTCTGTGGAGTGAAAACATGGCCGATGCTAGCTGACGTGAACAAATACAACTCGTCCAAACAAACAAATTCCTGCAGACCTGTTTCTGTTTTTCTCTCAGGTGTTTAAGGCAACTTGTGTTGTTTGTGGTTTTCAACATTCTTCTTCTTCTACTCTGCGTATTATCGCCATGTGTAACGTAGCTTGTAGCGCTGTAAACCAGTTTATGGAAACGCAGCTAATTTGCATTTTCTTAGTTTGACTTTCTTGCAACATTGTAAAATTTTGCTTAAAATTTGCTGGATAATAGATGGAAACACGGCTGACAAACGTCTCACCACAGCCAGTGTGAGCTCATAGAGAACAATGTGTCCGGATGTTTTGATGCCTTTTGCACGCCACTTTTGTGTTTTCCTCGTTGGTCTTGTTATTTTGATTTTGTTCATTCCAGGAAACCACAGGCTTCAATTCATGTCAGGACAATATGAAAATCATCTTTCTTCAGATCCATCACACTGAACGCTGACTGGATTTTATTTCTGTCAGTGTTACGTCATCACGTGGAGGACTCTGCTGCATCAAAGCTGCCTGAGAATTGACAGATGGCTTCCGAAATGTGCTCCACTAATGAGCCACGAGTCAGAAAATGTAATCCAGCTGTCAAACAGGAGCAAAGACACAAAGTAGCTAAAGCCAAATAATCACTGGTTCACTCTCATTGATCGTCTATCTGCAGCAAGTTTGTTCTTCTGAACATCCTTTATTAACTAAACCGAACTTAAACCAGCGGCTGCCTGACAGGAAGGAAATCAGTGCAGAGACTTATGTTGAGAACAAATGTGCTGAACTTCGCCAAACCACCACTATGGCCCATTAAGTTTAAACTTCTCTATAGTGATTCATCTGTTGTGATTTCCATGAGCGTATAAAGCAGAGAACAACCTCAGCGTGAGTCACCGCGGATCAGAGGAAGACTGACGCCCGGATACATCCGAACAAAGTGAAGCTGCACTCCTTTTGGTGCATTTTGGTTCATGTTTGATATTTTCCATTTTGCTGCGGAGGAAATGAAGCAGCTTCAGACGACACGATGAGTCAAATTCAGCTGTCCGCTCTCCGAGGGAAGTACGGTCATTTCTAAAACCGTCTGCAGCTGGCTGGCAGCGCAGGAGGTTCATCACTGTCCAAAAGCGTCTCAGTCCTGCTCTCTGTTATCTGTTCAAAGGTGCCTCTGCTGGGTTTAAAGCTGCTGATTAACACCTGCACACCTGTCTTACACTGAACAGGAGCACAACAGCACATATTCTAACCTGGGGGTCTGCAAACAGTTCAGTCTGCCCACGTTTTCAACAACTCAGCAGAGGTATTTCTGTTGTTTTCAACACATGCTACCGTAATGCAAGAAAACCAAACCCAGCTGACTCTCAGATCTATTCATTACCTTGAACTGTTATGATATGTGCGAGACCTCTCAGAGCGAGGCCAGCAGATTTTGCTTTACATAAATTGAGGCTAAAGGCATCTTGTTAGGTTTTGAGGCGGGAGGCGGGAAAACAGTTGAGGTATTTGAATGAATAAAATGGGTAATGGCAGAGTCCTAAAACAAAGCTGAAGGGCAGACGGGCGCAGTCCTCAGAGAGAACAAACTGACTGACTGAGCAGACTGACAGGGCACAAACAAAGCAGGTGTGGGCTAATCACCTGAGCACAGGAGGGAGAATACAGCTGATTAGGGATGCAGAAAGAAGACAAGGAAAAAACTGAACTTCACACAGCGATGCAGACGATTCGACGAATGCTGGTAGTAATCCGGGTGCTTATATACAGACAGCAGGTGGGTCTTGATTGGTGATTGCCTGCAGGTGAGTTCAGGAAGCTGGTCCCAACCTGCCAGCGACGCCCCGCAGGAACACAGACACAGACTACACAGACAGTAGACACCAGGAGGGGGAAGACGGGAGCACAGAGGTGGAAAAGGAGGAGAGACTGCAGACCTCCACACACACACATCTCCATCCATCCAAGCTCATTTAGGCCAAATTATGAAGCTCCTCCTCGACTGTGGGGAAATAGCCACACAGCAGACTCGGTGCATTCTGTTTGCTGTGTACCAGATGTGGTACAAGCAGTATTTTTACCTCTAAAATAAAGGATGTAACTTTATTGTCGTCGTATGGATCCAAAGCTGTATCAAACCAAACCAAATATCTTTGATCGCTGTGGTGCAAATGGAGCCTGTGCTGAAGCCAACTGAGTTAAAATCAGCTGTAGGCAGTGTACTGAACATGATCACACACACACACACACACACACACGCCGTCAGAACCTTTAGGCAGAATTTCACTGTAAAAACAAACTAATGGCAGCAGTAAAAGTTGGTGTTTGCTCTTTGATGGTTCAGCCGTCAGATTGTGTTCTTCCTCAGTGCAGAATGAATCACTGCGCAGTCAAATATCTTTTCACTGACTGCAGATCAGCGAACATTATGACACAGTAACGAGTCAGCGCCTCTTTAAGACAGATACACAGCATCGTGATATGACACGAGTGTTCCAGTCTGGTTTGTTTGATGCTGTCAGTGGACTCATAAAATCACACAAGGTGACATACAGGACACGGATCATTAAGGGAGACACTTCAGGTGAACAGTTCTGCTTAAATATGCAAATGAAGCATTATCTAATCAATGTGCAGAACAAAAGTCTGAACCAAAATAAACACATAAATGTGTATTTCGGATTTTTTTCTGTGCACTAGTCTGGAAGAAGACAGCAAAATAGCCCAAAATGTCAAAACTAACTGAACAATGTTTTCATCTGTGGTGATGATTAAAACTTGGTGAGCAGATCTCGATCCAACGCGTCATCCAAATCCTTCTTTTTTATCTCCTTGTTCACACTCATAGAAACTAGATAAATGTCAGTGTGTTGCTTTAGAAGGAGCCTCAGTCGGTGGGTTAATCATGGTCACTCACTGCTTTTTTTACACTTGGACGGGACAGAAAAGCTCCCTGTAAGCACAGAGCTGCTCATTTTCACCTTAAAACTTCTTTTTTTCAGTGTCTGTGTTACATCAAACCGCTCATATAGTCATTTAAATCCATAGAAAGAACTATTATCTGCATCCTGGACGTCCAAAAAATGTTCACTTTCCAACCAAATGCAGCCCAGTTTTCACCTCGATGTCTGCGAATCACCAAACTGGTGCTTATTTTCGAGCAGCTCACCACCTCCTGAGCCAGCAGACACACCCAGAGTTCAGATAGGGAAGATGAGGAAGAGCTGATTACAGGCAGACCAGGAGCGAGATTACGTTCCAGTGAGTTCAGGCTTTATGTAAGTTCAGTTTGTGAGTAATGAATCCAGCGCTGCTCGCCGCTCTGCTCTCGGTTCTGATTCACAAACCAACACATCTGGTCAGCAGAACCACTGACTACGCCTTTTCCTTTTTCTAGCAGCAAGCCAGAGAAAGTGTGTGTGTGTGTGTGTGTGTGTGTGTGTGTGTGTGTGTGTGAGGGGTCCACTGTATGTGTAAATCCCAAAGCTAACATCCGTAGCTGGTAGATCCCAGCTGATAAAGCAGCGGCTCGCACTGATGGCATCATAATCCAGAGACAGGAAGTTGGTGGATGAGTATGTGAAAACAGTGCCAACACACACACACACACACACACACACACACACAGCTGACATAGAGGGAAAGTATGTAAACCCTTTAAAGCTCAGGAAAAGGTCTGTCTCTTTTTTTCTTTAGAGGGTGAATCAAACATTTTTTTTGTATGATAAAATATTAATTATGTCTCCATGAATCCTTTTTTTTTTTTTTTTTGAGAATTACAATGAAGCAGATATCTGGGGTAATGGGAAAGGCTTGATCCACCACTTTGGCTCAGACGTTCATGGTCCCCTGAGGATGAACCCCGGTGATTTTGTGATTTCAATGACATTTTGTCGACTTTAATGCCGACGCAGACGAGAACCTGAGGAGTGAAGACCACAGACGAACCTGTGAGTCGCTTCATGAAGACGGATGATCGAGGCTGAGGAAGCTGAAAGAAGGAAAATCTGAATTCAGCCTGCTGACACGTGGGAGTCGCTCCACAGTAACGCTGAACCTTATCTCGTTTGTTTATACACTGCTGCCAGTAAGTACATGAGCCTGCTGGAAGCCAGAGGGATGCTTCATTTCATAGGAAATGAAGACATGGCGTCACTAATTGGCAGCGAGGATGGGAATGGGAGGACACAGTGCACTCTGGGACATCAGCGTTCCTGCCGTGCACGTGTTTGAACATAATCTCAATATAAAGCTCCTCTTTCTAATATAGGAGGTCTATGGGGAATGACTCGCTTTTGCAGCCAGCCTCGAGTGGACATTCGAGGAACTGCAGTTTCTGCGTTGGCTTCCTTTTCCGTCCTCGGAGGTCTCTGCTTGTTCCTGCTGATATAAACGTAATCCACGATGGATCAGCGAGAATCGGACTCGGCTTCACTTTAACGAGCCAACAGGTTTCTTCATCACTGCCTCTGAATCGGCCGACAGAAACCTGGCAGAGGAGTTTGGTTTTAATTGTTTCCAGCCTCCTTCGTTTCGTTCTGACTGCAGCTGACTGCAACACACGACTGCCATTAACACAACCACAAAACACCCCCAACACACACACACACACACACACACACACACACACACACACACACACACACACACACTTTGTCTGACCCTCTGCTCATCACTCTGTGGTGTGGGTGTGTGTGTGTCTGGCAATGAGGTCCACATATTCTCGAGAATTTCATCAGATGAGATGGCGACGTCAGGGTCACAGCCAATCAGAGGCAGAGGTGGGGGCGGGCCTTCGTTGAATACAGGTGGGGAAAAAAAAACAATGCAGGGAATCTGAATAACGGGCCGTCAGTCCAGCGGCATGACGCTGTGTTTGTGAGGTCTCCTGTGTGTGAATGCTCAGCCATATAAGGGTGTGTGTTTCTGCTGCAGTGTGTGTGTGTTGTTGGATTAAAAGGGACTTTCTGTTGTGATAATTTGGTCTCAGTCATGACACCAAACAGACAGTGAATCAGGAGGGAGATGATTACTCTGTCCTGGTCTTCAGTGCAGGTCCTCAGAGGAGCTCAGAGGTTCGGGAAGCTGGGAGCGAAGGTGTGCTTGGTTTGGTTGTCTTGCTCGCCGCCTTTCTTCTTCAATTCTCCTCCCACATAGTTTGTAACTCAGATAAAGAGATCATTGATTTTGATTTGTTCGTCTTCTGTAAGATGAAAAAGAGCCTGGTGATATCGTTTCATCTTGGCTGAGGCTGGATCACCTCCATATGTGGTCTGGCTGATCCGAACACATTTACGGCTCCATTAACGTGATCCAGATACGACATCCTGACCCAGACCACGTGTGAGAATCAGGTGGAAATGAGGTCTGTTTGAACCTGAACCCGCACTCCCCACATTCCTCCACTGGTGACCACATGAAAACCTGAACGCCTCTTACTCGCCTCACATTATCCACCGCGGCCTCCGGGGCGGCCGTGACAGCTATCGGGACCACTCTGGGCTCTAAATGCAGCGATGAGTTGAAGCTGAACCACAGGAACACAAAGAGGTTAGAAAGTTCACCTCCAGGCGTTTCGTTTTAAATCGAACGAGGAGCAAACCTCACACATCTTCTTCAACCTCAAACCTCAAGTCAGAGTCTTCTCTTGACCATAACCACAACCCTCCAAATACACCAGGATCCTGAGCCTCAAATTAAATCTCAACCCTAACTCTAGACCCGACACATTTCAAACCGGCAACCCCAGAAATAAAGACGGAAACTCTGACCTCAAGTCTAACCCTAACTCCAGACCTTAACCCTGACCCAAACCCCATTACGCTCTTTGAATCTCCAAATTACAACCTAAACCGTAACGTAGCCCCTGAACTATACGGTTGGCTTTACATCCAGTCTTAAGCAAGGCACCGAACCCCCACCACAACACCAGGAAAGCTGCACTGGCTCGACCCCGATCTCTTTAAATAACAGCCCTAAAGGTCAGACTGAAGCTGATCTATGAACTCTAAAAGCAGCCTGATTGTATTATGATGTCCAGAACACGATCGTATATAAAACCTGATGAATGAGACTGCTCGGTGGGAACACATGCAGTGCTGGAAAGTAACTAAGCACATTTACTCAAGTACTGTGCTTTAGGACAACTTTGACGTACTTTACTTGAGTATTTCTATTTCAAACTACTTAAATTTCATTATGTTTCAGAGGAAAATACTCTACATTTACATCCCATCTGCATCTGTTTTGTTTATCTGACAGCTGATCAATAGTTTACATCTAAAGCAAATGATCAGCAGTGGGTTAAAACAGAATGAAAAAAATCAATAACGCTGATCCAGTTAGCCTAACACAACAATAAAAGATCATACAACTCTGACACACGACGAGTATTTCTACATATTTTCATCCCTTTGTACCTACAAATAAAGTGACGAATGCAGGATTTTTACTGGTAATGAAGCACACTGGTGTATCGCTGCTTTTACTGAATTAAAACATCTTATTTCCACAAACACATGAACGAGTGACGCAGTTATCAGCAGGTCAGTTAGAAAAATCTGTGACTGTCTGCGCCTGAGCTGACCCCTCATCAGGTCACGACCCAACAACTGAGAACCTCCATCCTGAACCCCATCATGTCTGTCTGCTCCTGTGAGGACTCAACATGACACACACACACACACACACACACACACACACACACACACACACACACACACACACACACACAGACATGCAGCACTACGCCCCAGACAGATAATTATATTTCCAGTATCAAACTATTCTCTGAGGACTATAATGCTCGACTGCTCAGCCTTATGTGACTCTGACACACACACACACACACACACACATTCACGCACACACCCACAGGAAGTTACTCAAGCCGGCTGTAATTTCATTCAGATGCTCTGTTCTCTTTGTGTGTGTGTGTGTGTGTGTGTGTGTGTGTGTGTGTGTGTGTGTGTGTGTGTGAGGACAATGGGAAACACTTTGGAGTACACGGTCGCCATCTGGTGGCTGGCAGAGGTAACTGCCGCTCGCTGAGGAAGAAAGCTGGAGTTTCTTGTGGAAGAGGTGAATTTATATGGAAGAGAAACTTTGATTTTCAGGAATTTCACAGTTACAAAACATAACAGTGAAGAAATACATGTTTTTAGGATGAATGAATGAACGATGGGCGAAGCAGCAGAAAGAGTCTGCAGCTCTGAGGCTAACGTGCTGCTAACACGGGGGCTAACCTCCATATTTCACATCATGTCGTGCTCCCTGACATGTGAGACTGATCCCGTTTCCTGGTTATGAAGAGCTGGACTGAAAGCATCAGGATGACTGACGGTGACGTAACTCTGGCTGACTGAATGTAATCAACCAATCTGGTTTAACGTGACGCCATCAGACACTTTCAGATTAAAAGCACAGTGAGGGCCAGGCGGACGCTTGAAGCTGGTGTATTTAACATTTATTTTCTGTCATTTTAAAAACTGTTTGAGGACAATCAAAATATAAATACATTTCTCTCTCACACTCATCCACACACGCGCTGCAAATGGCATCAGAACACACTCACATACATACATACACGCACACACACACAACCCCTGCCCCTGATTCAGATGTTAAAAGGTGCAACGATGGACCGTCGACGGACACATCAGGAGCCTTCATGATCAAACTGCATCATCCAGATGGACACAGACGGAGGAGAAACACTGGACAGCTGACGGTCATCAGCGTGTCTCTTTTCAGCTGTAATACTCTGAACTGCAGGGTCTGGCGTCCTCACGTGTCTTCAGTTTTTGACCTGTGACGTGTCTGAATAGAGGGACATCGTCACTGGGACAAAGTCTTCCAGCGGCAGGAAGCGAAGCGTCGTTCTAGCTCGTTCCGGACAGACAGAAACAGAAGAACAGGAGGCGCCTGTTTTTTTCTAAACACAGCTTTTAAAAACTCCTGTCATCTATTTGGATAGTTCAAGTTATCCTGTCATGTGGTAAAGCAGAGACGGCAGGATGACGCCCTGGTGTGGCCTTCAAGGACACCAAACATCTGATATTTGATGACAAACTATGCTGTTGTTAAAAATCCAACTCAAAGCCAACATGGACATCCTGTGGAGGAAAAGTGTCCATGAGGCGCTTCGACACGTTCAAGAAACCACAACTTTGACCAGAAATGATGTTTTGATTGACACTTGAAATGAGCACTGCTGCTTCGGTCTGACGTTACAGAGCAGCAAAGTCTGGAAACTGAATCCTTAAAGCTCAAAACTCAGAAACGTGACAGACGACGCCTCACAGAACACCAAAGACTCTCCATCTTCTCAGGAAGAACAAGCACAGACCGACCGTCTGCTGTCATACTGAAGCGACACCTGACACCTGTGACTGCTGCTGTCAAGACCTATTTTGATCAAATCTGAATATTTTGGGTTACTGACATGTTGACGGTGGACTTTGGGACCTTGTGAGGGGCTTTTTTTTTCAATATTAACTGACATTTCTGAGACCAAACGATCGAGCGATCAAAGAATAGATTAATGCATCATGAGAAGAACCTGCAGCTCCATTTGTTCCCCAGCAGACTGATTAAAAGCACCTGCAGCCTTCGACACTGATGCTGTGGCGTGCAGGTGAGAGGAGCTTCTGACGTCCAGTGAGACTCCTGCATTTTGCATTTCCAATCCTCCTTGAATGCACCAATAATTCCAGTTTTGCAATAAAATCTGTAACATCACATAAACTACGCTTGATCTGTAGCTAACAGGCCAAAACAGGTGAAACATGAGCGCAGTCAGAGTCAGAAAACGTCCTTTTAACCCACAGTCTCACCCCGGCTGAGTCTGTTTCTGTCTGTCTCACACTCTGGACGGTCGAAATCGGCTGAAAATCAACACAGAGGTGAAGATCAAACCGGCAGAAACATCTGGCTCTCATATGGTGACTCAACACGTGAGCGGAGCCGACAGTCAGCATCGAGCCGGCGTTTACGCGCAGTCTTCTGGCGGTCTGGAGCTTCCTGCTGCCTCCCTGTCGGCCCTGTCATTAACTCCCGGGCCACTGGAGGAGGATCAGCATCTGAAGAGACTGGCTGCATTATCCTGCTTTAACATTCCCGACTCCCACAGACCCAAAGAGGGAAAAAAAGCCCACATAAGCGTATCGTTTGACGGCGTCTAAAAGGGCAGATTGTGTTCTGTTCCCCCACAGAACTAAAGAAAGAAACAAGCAGAACAGAAGCAGCCCTTTCCCCTATATTTAAAAAAATCGACTTAATCTGACACCGCAGGGATTCACATGGTGTTTAGTCACTTCCCTCCTTCCTCTGAGGCAGTGGTGGATGTGTCTGTACAGTATTTACACTCCTGCATACGTAACAAAAAGAGGTAAAATCATAAAAAGTCAGAGGGTCATTTTGTCGGTTCGGGAGGCAACGGCGCCTGAATTCAGGCGGCAATCAACTGAAACATTAAGAGTCAGGAAACTGAGGATGGACGCAGAGGAGGAGGAGGAGGAGGAAGAAAGGCAGAGTGAAAACCGTGTCATGAAATCACAGGAAGCTGCAGCGGGAGCTTCATCTTCATATTCCAACAAATGAGCTTGTCGTCTTTGTGCCTCAGCTGCCTCTTGAAGTCTGGGTCTGGATTATCCGTGCACGCTGCAGGCCTTCCGTGATTCTCAACCTCTGATCTGCCGTTTAATCTCATTCCTTTAAAGCCACTATGTGTCAGATTTGAGCACATTTGTGTTGACCAGCTGGATAACGCTGAGAGCAACGCAGGCTGCACCAACCTCCACCTTTTTTCTCCTTTTTTTATGTTTATTTTTTGACAAACGTACAAAAATCCGACACATAGCGGCTTCAAATCGAGCCGGGACAGACGTCTGCCTGCGTAGTGTGCTTAGATCAGCCTGTTTCAAGTATCTTTAAGGGAACACGTCGCCCAAAATGTTTTTCAGTACCGGGTGGATCCTTCCTCTCATTCATGGAGGGCAGAGCTTCAGTGGAAGAACATCAGAAGTCCGTCAAAGACTCAAAACGTTGCTGCTCTTTGAGGTGAAAAGACCAAAACCAACAGCGTGCTGCTGCTCCGAGTCCACTGGGTCCTGCTGGAGACACTCAGGATGTTTTTCCAAAGACCCATAAACAAAACAATGATTTTGCTGAAATTACTCAATAACTTTCCTGTAATCTTGAGAAAACATCATCTGTGTCCCATCAGGCTTTCAGTGGTTCTGCTGAAAGAGATCATCCAGCATGGGGTGAGCACATGATAAGAAAACTACAGATTCTGGGCGACGTGTTCCTTTAAAAAGCCTCCCCGCCGTCTCATCCTCACCACAGGTGCTCTGACCAGCGTTCAGAAGTTCCCTTTCTCCTCGAAGAAGCTTCTAGAGGCCGGGTCTGAACCGGGGAGGCGTCCTCCTCTCTGCTCGAGTTCAATCTCAAAATCAAAAACCTGAATCTGACTCCTGTTGGCATCGAATTTAACGGCGGAGAGCGAAGTTCCTGTCCGGTTCCTCTCCACGTCAGAAAAAGAGAAAGAGGAATTAAAAATGTGGCTGATTTCAAACCTCTCTGTCTCGCTCAGTGCGACAGAAAGACTGAAGGAAAACAAACTGTTTGCTTCTGTTGCCAAACTTCTCCCCCCGTCTGTCTGTCTGTCCCTCTTCTCTCTGTCTCCGGGTCCGTGTCTTGGTCTGTGTTGCACCGTTGGAGGCCAGCGGGGGGCGCTGTTAGGACGCCTTGCCCAGCTCTATCTTCTTCTGGATGACCCGAGCCGAGTGGTAGATGAGCGAGTCGATCAGACCGGCCACTGCAGGAGTCCAACAGACAGGAAGCGAGAGAGGAAGAGTCAGATTTCATCCAAATCGTTCAGACTTCAGCTCATGTTCACATTTTATTCTGCTGTACATCATCAGGTAACACAAATGAGAGGGGCTCACCTGTGAATACACCTCCGATAATGGCACAAACTCCTGTTAAGAAGTGTGTGAACGATCTGAACAGAGAGAGACAGAGATGAATTCAGGAATACGAGGTCACACTTGGATTTTTCTGATCTAACTTAAATCACCCTTTGTAATACTACTTAGTGTCTGGTTGTTGTTTTCTGATCTGGTTGCTCCAAAATCTTTGCATATTGAACAGCTCATTTAAATATTGAAATCTCCTCGACTTTTAGCTTAGTTATATAAAATGCACTTTACAATTACAGTTAAACTAGTCACGAGAGGGCAGTGAAGTTCTGTAACTGGCAGCTTTCATGATGCGAGCTCCTCCTCCTCCTCTCCTACCTGTGTTTCTCTGTGAATTTAACCATCATTGGTGACAGCTCGTATAAAACAAACACCCCCGGCAGCCCCTGGTCCCCCACGAGCCCGTTGGCCACTTTCTCATGCCTGGTGACTGAGAACTGGTTTGTTTTTACCACCTGAAAGAACAAAATGGTGGAGAAACACTGTGAATGACCCGCTGATGTTTGCTTTACGGTACAAAACATGGTTTGAATTCATTCAACGTAATTTCATTTCAGGGAACAAATGTAAACTCACATCTCCATCCGTTTTCACATAGATGGTAGGAACAATTTTCACAAAATACTGGTACATCATTGATGCTGTGGGGATAGAAAGGAAATCCTTGTTGAGCTAAAACATGAATGCAGACACGCAGAAGACACTCGAGATCATCAAGACTGCTAATAATCTCTCATGTACAAAGAACAAACGGCAATTTAGAGCATTAGTTAGAATAAGACATTACAGATCAAATGCATTGAGAACGGGGTAAATAATGAAATAACGCCAGTACTGAAGTGAACCACTGGTGGCGCTGTTCACATCTCCTCCACGTCCTTTGCCCTCTTTAATCGCTTCCTCTGTCCGGTTCTCCTTCCTCTATCCGGTTATGGAGGTCTGCTAGTCAGACATTTAAACGCAGCTGGGCTCGAAAATACGACAAACCTCCTTTTAGGAACCAGGAAACCAAACTTATTTTACACACACACAGTTCAAGGTAAGCTCATTTTCAGGCGAATTTTCGAGAATGTGTGAATCAGAGACTCAATCTGTCGGTGAAAAGTGTTTATCTGTCAAGGCCACGGGTGACGTTAGCCTGTTAGCATGCTATGCTAGCACAACAGACGACCTGGTTGGATAAGAAGTGAATTTTACATTACTAATGTCATTGCTTGATATTGTATAGTTAACGTTAAAAGACTACAATTCAAACAATCTGCTGGTTATTTTGTCCGTAAACCTTAATACAGACGTGCTCGCTGATGTTAGCCTAGCTTACGAGCTCATGTGCTAGCACTAACGTTACAGGTTTAGCAACATAGCTTGATTCACGTTCGCCCGCATTTTAACTGTCAAACATCTTTAGTTAAAGCAGCGTCACTAGCTAGCTATGATTGTTAGCTGAGTAACCATTAAACAGACAGAATGAACTTATAAGATAACATAGTGAAATAACTGACTCGTAGCATGAAAGATTCAAAGGTCAAATGTTTTTTACGAAGCTAAAATTTCTCAAACGGTAACAGATCTTTCAAGCACAACACATTGAATACTACATGTTAGTTTATTTACTCTATTTCGAGTATCCAGGGAGTTCAGGAGGAAACGAATCTCTAATCTGTCTTCTGTCAATCTTCCCTCTCCAGATGCCAGTGGCTGTAGGTCCATATGGCCAGACCCAGCCCAGCTGTTTCGACCGGGTCAAGATGGGCTTCATGATGGGGTTTGCAGTAGGAATGGCTGCTGGCGCCATGTTTGGCACTTTCTCCTGTCTCAGGTAAACCTAACGTACATCCAAAATATTCTGCCTTTATAGAAACAGTAACTGTGATTAAACTGAATGTGGACTTCCATTAAGACCAGCTGTTACAGTGCAGGAGCCATTCCCCCAAAACTTGATCAGTGCATCCCTAATACTGATGGCCACTGCTGACTTTATAAATAACCAATTTGATTATATGAATAATAACAGAGAGGAAAAGGAGCCTGTAAACTGTCCGCTCACTTCAGCTGTTAAATAGAAACGGTCTCTGCTGTCTCTAGGATCGGCATGCGTGGCAGGGAGCTGATGGGGGGAGTAGGGAAGACCATGATGCAGAGCGGGGGGACGTTCGGCACCTTCATGGCCATCGGTATGGGAATCCGTTGCTGAGGACGAGGAACAACCTCCTCCACAACACAACTGTACAGCTATGGGACTCTTCCAGTAAATACAACCACAGCTCTCTGTCTGCTCGATGCTGTCGCGCCCCCAACTCGTCTAGTTTTGTCAATAAAAGTTCACATTTGTCCAAAGGTTTTCAGAGTGGGTGTGTTACACTTTCTGATGCTGCTAACGTCCTGCTCAGACTCAAAACAGCAAAGTTCATCTGGAAGGAAAATCCCACCTGCAGCTCACTTTTCCCTCTCTGTGCAGTCCTATGTCGGTCTCCTGTCCTGTACCCTCTCTCTGATTGGTGTACACTGGTGCAAAATGCAGCTATAGACACGAAGCTTCTTCTTCTGAGGGTTTGACAAGAAAAACCTAAAGTCTCGTCCAGATGTATAAGACTGGTTGGGTCAAACCTCTCTTTATTTGTCTTAAATTCAGCCCTTGAACCTGTAACTACTTCTCCCAATGTTCCACATCCAACTGCAAAACAACTGTGGTTGAACTCACCGCTTAGGTGTGAGTCAGTGCAGTTCAATGGCAGCATATCTGTGCTTTGATTAACACAGATACTGTTATATTACTGGTTATATATAACCAATAAAAGCCCTTCTTTGTTGCTCACATGTCGTTATCAAGGACAACACACGTGGTCGTATTTTTTGGGTGGTGCATGGACGTCCATATAGACATGATAAGACTGGCATCACATGAAATGAGTTTTAGCAGGAAGCACTGAACTAAGCTTGGACACGATGAAATGTTAAAATCTGGTGCCAAATCATCCAAAACCCTCAGTTTGAACACCAAACATGCGTGTTGCACTGCTGCTTATCGTGTCATTCCTAAGCAGCATCACACTGGAAACGATGAAATTACTGACCTTGCGGTGCTGTGACGTTTGTGTCGTCCAGGGGGTTAACGATGCCGGGGTAATCTTTACCGAACGACAGGTGCTTTATCAGATGGGTCATGTTTATCTGCAGGATGACAGACAGATTAGAAGTCGACCGACTTCAGCAACTAACAGTAATTAGCAACATGCACGTCCATTAAAACGTCTTCATTCCCAGTTTACTGTGTTTGTTAAAGATCAGGGTATCAGGAGTGTGATGTGAGGACTCAAAGCAATGGACAGACAAAAGTCTTTAAAATATCAACTGGGGACATGCGATGTGAACAGTTTATACAGTATTACTTTACAGTCCTGTGGTCTCGACTTTTCTAAAATTCTATGTATAAAAATATATAAAAGTTAATGAAACTCAGGAAAGATCATCAGATGAACTGCTTACGTTGTCTAAGCCGAAACTCTGCAGGTCGTGTACTGCAAACACAAACACAACATCACTTATTAATTACAAATGCCCCAAAAACACATTAGTAAAGCAGAATAAGTGCATCCTAACAGATCTGTCAGAAACCTGAGTTATTGATCAGTTCCACTGATTCAGCTGTTCAGTCTGGATAGTTAATAAATGAAAGGCAGCAAATAAAGCTGAAGCCCACAGTCACACAAGTTCATCTCCAGAGTGAGTCGTCGCAAGTCGCACCTGTTCTCAGGGCGCTGTGGCTCTGACCTTTGACCTCCCTCAAATGTTTGTACTAAGAAACATTCCCGAGGTATTTAGTTTGAGACATATTTTGTTTAATTTAATTAAACACTGATTCAGAATGACATCAGGATGCCGCCAGGAATTCAGATTAGACGTCAAAGGCTGAATATGGAGGTTTGACACTTTACAGCAGCTTCACTGCCGTTTGTTAACCTGTTGGAAAGAACCGCAAATACACACAAACAAAAAGTTTCTGAGAGCTGCCAAACATTCAGTTCTGCTGTCAGTGTTTTCAGAGTTATGATCATCAGCTTCAATCAAGTTCACACTGAATGACACCAGAAGTTCAGCAGACACTCTCCTCGACTTCAGTACTTTCAAATAAAGTCAATTTCACTTGCAGCAACACGTTTCACAGACTGAAAGATGTGGAACGCTCCAAAAACACCTGTTTGGATCATTCCTCAGGTAAACAGGCTGATTGGTAACAGGTGAGAGGATCATGATTGGGTATGAAAGGGGCGTCCTGGAAAGGCTCAGTCGTTCATAGAAGATGGAGCGAGGTTCACCACTTTGTGAACACATGATTGGTTAAAGGAGATTAACACATGGACTCAGGAACACTTCTTCTAAACTGGCTGCATTCTGTTTTATTTCCAAATTACAACTTGAGTTGTAAATGTATATTTGCGATACTTTCCCATATATCAATAAACAGGTTACTGCACTGGACTGAGGCTGTTCTTCAGTGAAGTTTATGAAATTATAAAAACTGCACTTACTTTCCACAGCGTGCACTGCAGAAAGAAGAGAGAAGAGTCACTGTAACGATGCAGGTAGACAACAAACCATGTGATGCTGATGTGTGGGAGGGTGCCTGCAGGGGCTGCACAACACTGACAAAACGCTCATCTGAGTTTATTAAGACATGAAGACGAGGACGCATGAAGACGCAGCTTTTAAACTCGCCTCAGGCTTTTGTGCTCATGATTTGGTTCATTTCATTAAAAAGCTCAACTCAAATATATAAAATGATCAGCAGGCCTGAGGTTTTACAGAAGAGCACAATATCTCACTGAGGAGTATTTCCTGTCTGTATGACTTCTGTCATAATCGTGCAGCCCCGACACAGAGGTCAACTCTTTAAGGTGAGTCCAGACTAAAGGGAATAAGGACGAGGCTGATTGGCTTCAGCCGCGGCCTCATTTACAGTCGAATCCTCAGCACAAGTGATTCTTGTCTCTTGTTTCTGCTGCTAAGCATTCAAATGTAACGCAGAACAAAATAAATGAAATGCATTCAGTCAGATGCATTTGTCTCTCATCACAAAGCTGGAGATCAGAGGACGCTGCTGTCCTCAGGGAAGGAAACTAACAGCAACAGAGGTCAGCGGAGCTCAGACTTCAGCCATGTTTTATCAACCAACCAGATCTGCATCACGGTGGTCTGAACTGATGCTTTGGTATCTGATGAGTAATTTAACTGTGGCTCTTTTCCTGCTGCTGGAGAAGATTGATTTGAGCTTTTGATGGCCGGCTGCTGTTAATTTCCTGCTCTGGTTTAATGTGCGGATGAAGGAAACGTTTAGCAGGCGGACAAAATAGGACATTTTAATCAAGATAACAGCAAAGACCAACACTGACGATGGCAGAGCAAAAGTCAGCGGCAGTCAGAGAGGAAAGGAAATGTGAGGACACGGAGCTTTTTAGAGTTAATGTACAATGACGTGTTTGCTGATGTATGAGGTGATAACGTGTCTGTCAGTCAGAGCAGAGACAGTGAAGGAGCCTGATCACAGCTTCAAAGATGGTTCACTCTTTGACAGGAAAACAAATCTCACATTAAAATGGTCAAATTTACAGAATAAAACATGAATCAGAAGCGGCTGTACACGCCTTACAGCAGGCACGACTGCACTGCACTGATTCTCAACTCGATTCTTTTCAAACCAAACTACACTCTGATGAAGAATTAAGAAAAACGAGCTGAGCTGAGATTATTTTGTAAGCTTCATGCAGAATACACGAAACCTTTTCAAAATAAAAGATCAAGGCTTTTGCAGCCAACCAATTCCAGCGCTGGTGTTGCAGATTTAAGCAACGTCAGTCCTGAGTTTGATAACTTGAATACTGATGACTAAGCTCACTGAGGTCTTTGCCTTTGACTCAAATCACTCAGACATCTGCTCCGAAAACGTTCTGAAATGTGCTTCAATTTGTACCAGATCGCCTGCTGATTGAATAATAAAATGTTCAACGTGTTGACAGGTTTGAAACTGTGTCTTAACAGAATGAAGTCAATCATCTTTGAGCTGCTGCCCGACCTTCACCCGTGTGAGTCCAACATGTTTACGATTCAACTACAACGAATGTTCTCATTAATACTGATTCATTTATCAGATTGATAAAAGTCCTTGTTCGTGCATAAACATGTTTGAACTAAACTCACACTGATATACAGTGAAAACCTCAACATGCAATCAGACAGACTGCGTGCAGCCCTGAGCTGAATGAATGAATGTCAATGGGTGTGGATACATGGATCTCTGATGAGGACGATGAATGAACAGAGACTGACAAACACTGAGCAGTCAAAACGTTCCTGAACACCCCTTACTGAGCGTCACAGGCTTAACGCCGCGCTCACTCTGAACGCCTTTAAAGCTGCAGTAGGTAAGATGGAGAAGAGAGCAGACTTCGCCTGAAAATTTGAACCAACACATGTTCCACGTCACTCCCCCTCCCTCTCTGCTGCACTCACGCCCTGCCTCCAAGCCCCTCCTCCCTGCGGCGTCTGCATGGCTGCTGTAACGTTAGCCTTAGCATCAGAAACAAGCTAACTCTGCCCAGCCGCTACATCACAGTCGCTAACATAGGGTACGCACTGCGTACCACATTAGCTTTCTGTTTATTTGTTGTCGTAGCCGTATGTGCTGTTGTTGGCAGTGGCGGTGTGGGCAGTTCCTTCTTTGCGGGTGTCTGTTGCTCCTCCATAGCTTTCACTAACCTCCTGATGCCGCTCACAGAGCTGTTTGACTGAGCGGCAGCCGGCAGCATGAGCAGAGGGAGGGGGCAGTTCGCAGGTTCGCAGCGTGTGTGAGTAGTGATTGACAGATGTCAGACACTCCCTCAGACGCTCCTCTGGCTCTGATTGGTTGTTTTGTCTCGGTCGCAGTGGATTCTTGCAAAATCGCAGTAGGAGCAGTAGGTGGGACCAGTGGAGCCGTAATCAGTAATCAGTCCCATAAAACAGAAGAGTGTTGAGGCACAACACTCATTTTCTCTCAGACTTTACGACACTGGAGCGTCGTGTGTGATCTGAGTGTTTCACCCTCATTCAAAGACACACAGCTGTGTATCACCCTCACTACAGGTCGTTGCCACGTTACTTCCTGATAGTTGTGTGTGTCCTCACCTACCAAACAAAGACTAAATGCTTTTATTTAGAGACTTACTGCGAAGCCTCAGATCCAAACAGGCCTCTAAATCAGTCTATTAAAGGTCGGAGAGTTTGTCGTAAACTACACGGGGTGTTCAAAAACCTTTGAATGCTTCTCTGTGTGTGTGTGTGTGCAGAGTGGATAGACAGCAGGTCTTACCGTGCACGTGAGACTGCTGGAAACTTTTTCCTGGAGCGAAGTGGAAATTTCCTGCCACCTGAGGCACAAAGAGGAGGAGAGGGTAAATAAGAATAATCAAATGAATACAGTATGAGATATTATGTAGATATATATGATATTAATATAGTATTAGTATTAGAGAGAAGTCACAAATGAAGTAACAGTATTTTGAGGAGCTTGTGTTTTAAGAACACGTTGTGTGTTACGAAGCCTTTCCTGAACACACATGAACAGTTTTTTCGTGACGTGACTTCAGACTGCAGTCAGCGTACAGTGACAGCGATGACAGTCTGAGGAAGAGTTCAAAAATGTGTTTGTTCATTTTTTTCTGCTTTGTTTCACTGTGCCACTGCACACGAGAAATGTTTGCAAACCTCAGTCTAAAATCTCAACATATAATCATACCAATGGCATTTTGCAGCTTGATCTAATTGCTGTTTGTCAGCTGATTCCTGCCGTTCAGTCACATATCACAGAATTTTTATATTTCCACGTCTCAAAGTTTCCTCCAGACAGAAACACGACGGCTGCTCTTTAATGATCCACAGATCAGATCTGGTACCTTGTTGACCTCCAGGAAGCCGTAAACCTGGCAGCCCTCGTTCTTCTGCTCCTGCATCTTCTGTGTGAAGCCCTCCCTCTTACACTGCTCGATGGTGTCGGCGCTCTTGAACGCCCAGCCTCGCCGCCGGTACGCCTCCCGCACGTCATCGCAGGTGTTACAGCATCTGCACACACACACACCGGGCAGAGGCGAGGCGAGTAAACACGAGTGCGTACAAAAAACACAAAGAGAGAAGAAGCAGAGCCTGTGTGTGTGTGTGTGTGTGTGTGTGTGCGTGTGCGTGTGCGTGTGTGTGTGTGTGTGTGTGTGTGTGGGGCGTCTCACTTTAGGTCTTCAGTCTCAGCTCCGTAGCAGCTCTCACATCTGTTTGGGTCCAGTGTACTGGGGTCAAACACTTCATCATCGTCAGCCACACCGAGTTCTACAGGCAACACAAATCATCATCATCATCATCATCATAGTCATCATCATCCACCAACATGATTTAATTCGACCTCTCAGTCTAAAAAGGCTCTGGTAAAACCTTTTGATGCCATGGATTCCCTTGCATGTTAATGAAGCACCAGTTTGGCCTGAATGTCTGCCAGCAGCTGAGGATCAGTGTCAGAGGTCAAATGACTGAACGCAGAGTTAAGCCAATGTTTGTTTACCGTGTTTCTCGGCCTCCAGGGTGACAGGTTTGAGGTCTTTGTCCAGACGCTGTTTGAACAGATTGTGTTCAACGTCCAGCTGCTGCTCGCCGGCCACGTCCATCGCATCTATACTGAGATCTGAGTTTAAAAACAAAAGAGGGAAGGTGAGATAATCAACACGTGTCACGAGCCTGAAGCTGCTGGTTACAGCAGGGCTACTTACAGGCGCAGGGCATGTGAGGGAAAATGACGTCGATGTTGATTTTCAGCTTGTCTCCTCGCGACGTGTCGACGTACAGCTCAGGGTGAACCTGCAGGGACGAATTTTAATTCACACATTCAGCCAAAACAAAAAGCTTTAACTGAAATTATCTGATGCATCTCGCCATTGTTTGCACCAGAGCTGCAGAAGATTAGGCCTGATGTTCCTCCTTTCAGTCTACTGTCTAAACTCCTGCTGGCCTTATGAGCCACAACTGACCACAGCTTTGTCAAGTTTTTTGTCCATGATTCATTTGGTCCCAACACGTTCAAACGTTTGGGAAACAGTCAGTAGTTGCGCTGAATTGAAAACATGTCAAACTGTTATGGCCACTTATCAAGACAAACAACTACGAGCTACACAGTGATGAAGACGAGTGTTGCTGCCTACAGCAGGTTTAATGTTTGAGTGACTGGACTCAACAAACCAGCCTGACAGGAAGTGTATCCTGAAGCTGGAAACTGGTTTACGTTAACACCTGGCAGCTCTTATTATCATCATTATGTTAATTTTGGAAAATGTACAAATCTGTAACTTAAAAAAAAACTGAATACAAGCATTCAATAAGTTAAATTTAAGGCTTTTAAGACCTTTTTAGGCCAACAATTATCCATCAAATATATTAATGTATTGACATGATAAATGCAGGCATTTACATTTATATCACAATTGACAATATGGATAATTCCTCCTAAAATAATTAACTTGACCTGAACCCAGAAAAGTCGCACAAAATTGAAAATTGATGGAATAACCAATTAAAAATCCAGTTAAGAAGTTAATTATTAATTATATTTTGGCTAAAACTGACCCTTGT
The DNA here is from genome assembly GCF_051107435.1 of Chaetodon auriga. NCBI lineage: Eukaryota > Metazoa > Chordata > Actinopteri > Chaetodontiformes > Chaetodontidae > Chaetodon > Chaetodon auriga. Next base: position 28,529,535 of record NC_135075.1, read on the forward strand.
CCATTATGAGCTGATGAGCCTCTTAGCTGCTATCACTGACAGGACAAACAGCGTTTGCTGCACGTCTGACGGTGCCGACCATTAAAAAAAGGACTCACCGGCCTCCTGCGTCATTTCGGCCCACTAGAGGAGGATATCAAATCAGGCGATGTGGACATACTCACCTCTTTTGTGAGATAGTACTGCAGCTCAGAGACGAACAGGATTAGCATGATGACACCGCTGATGATTGTCACTGCAGACACAGAGGAAGTGTCAGAAATCAGACCAGCTCTTTTAAATCCGGGTTCAAAGTGTGAGAGTTTAAAAGGAAAAAGCCCTCAGATCCTCTTCTAATGGTTTGCAAAAACGTGTTCCTGCACGGTTGCAATTACAGATTAGGCAACATTAACATTATTAGTATTACAGCCTTTGTAGGATTAGCTTCCAGAAGCGGCTGCGCTGGGTTGTTTCCAACTCAGGTGATACTGTTTCCAGCTGTTTTAATCTAACTAAATATTCTACTTCAGTGCATTTTTGTTGGCGTTTAGCCGTTCAAAAACAACCTTTTCACTGCAGTAAGTGAACTTCTTGCTCCCATGCTTGCCGCACGGCACGGCTCGCTTACTGAAATCACCCAGCATGAGATTATTTTATAAACCCAAGGCTGCGCTGACTATTTCATCATTACTTTATGCCTTCTATAGAGAAGGCATTGATGAAACTGATCATTTAAATTAGAAGAAAACCGATTTAATTAACCAAAGTGAGGATTTTGTTTAAGAATTGTTTTGATTGTGATGATCTGAAGAAACTATGATGACAGGCATTCAAAGCTTTCCCTAAAAAACCTGGAGTGGCTTTGAATGTACACAAAAGCCATTTGGTACGGCCTTATCATCACTAATTTATTCCAGACCTGATACAGATACTTATTATATCTACATATATATACACATAGCATATATAGTTCACACATCATGACAGTTGCTCTACTTCACTTCATCTGCACAAATATTTGCACAATAGTCACTACAGTCTCAGGTATTATTATGTCGATTATTTATAAAGCTCTTATAATGTCACCTGTCTAATTTCTTACTTTATTTTCAATCCATTTCATTCAAACAGTTTATAGTTTACAGATTATTTAAGCACTTCACGTGTTTCCTTCCCCTGGCCTGTCTCTGTCCTGCTGTGGCATGTTAATGTCCCCCCGGTGATCAATAAAGTTTTATCTCATTTAAATCTAACGTTAACGCACAGCCGCAGTTTGTAAAACCAGCAGCACTAATGTTCAGCTGCAAAAGGGCTAAACACGCAAATCCACCGGAGCTGTCCTCAGCAGAAAACAGGCGATAAAAACGCCCCAAAGTTAGATGATTTGAAAGAAGTTTCTTTGAAAACTGGTCTGTTAATGTAGAAATCTGGATTTTTATAGCTAGCCTCGTTATGCTGCTCTATTATTGAACTGTAAATGTTAAACGTGTTTATTCTGCTCCCGTTCAGCCTCACTCAGCCTTATGAGGACAATGTCAAGCCTGTAACTTGAGGTATTTTTACATATTTTACAATTTAAAGGAGAAATTGCTCAGTTAGCCTTGTTGTTAGCCGCAGCAGCTAACAAGCTGTGTGTCTGAATGGCTGCTGCTCTCTGATAAATTAAAGCCTCTCACCGGTCGCTCCTCCCCACGTCTTCACCCGGAAATCCTCCAGAGTTTTGGGATAAGCGTCAAACTGTTTCAGTTTATTTAACGTGTCCATTTTCTAAACGAGAAAACCGCCGCTAAACACAAATGTTACCGACAGATTCCTGCACTCCAGACACACATCAGTCCTCCGCTTCCACTTCCGGGACACACGCGGGCCACGTTTGAACCAATCAGCGCCGGCCGCGTAATTTTGGTGCTTTTATTTTTTTCGAAATGCAAAGTAAGTAAGCACGCAACTAAAAAATAAAAGCAGAAATAAAAGCACTTAAAAATCAAAATATGCAATCTAAATGCACAAAGCAGCATGAAGGAGAGGTGAATTTCACTTACATGTATTTATTTATAGTTAATTTATAATTTATAGTATAACTATGTTGGTGTATGCTGGGATTTGTTTGAGTTGTTGCTATTTGCTTCAATTGCCTTTCTTAACTCCATATTTTATTAATGAAATTATTTCATCACAAGTTAACAACACAAACAATATATTATTAAAAGCTTGCTTGAATCTTTGCTTTTTTTTCCCTCTCTGATATCAAAAACTGTCACAGATCTTAACAGTAAAACACTAAAACACTGTGTACATAACAGTCATCGAACATACATCTTAATGGCTGTGTAAGGTGAAGCCATGCAAGTGACAGATCCAAGATTCAAACCCGTTAATTAGTTTTAATTAGACTTTGTACAGTTCAGAAAACAGAAACCTATTCACATATTAAAAACTTAATATTGCAGAGCATTAAACAGACTGATCCAGAGCAGATCTCATAACAAAGTCTGACCTCTACACGGCAGCATAAGGCCTGCTTCCTCATTTTATTTGATAGAGGAACATGTGTTTGTGATACCTGATTCTTTTCTTTAAAAATCCAGATAATCACAGATTCCAAAAAGTGTAAAATGACCGTTTGGGTGTTTTTTCATGACATGTGGAAGGAGGAAAGGAAGAAGGACAAAGGCTGGTAAATTTACATGTCAACAGCCAAAACAAGTTCATCAGTGTCACTCCTCCTCTTCCTCCACATCAAGCTGGAGGCGAGAGGCGAGCCGCTGGGCGAGCTCCAGGTGACCTCGCACATCCTGCTCGGCTTCCTGTTCACCTATGACCTCGCGCCTGACCCCGAGGTCTGCCACAGCTGTCTGAACCAGCTGCAGACGAGTTTCTCTGAGGGAACGCCTCAGCTTGGCCCGCCGGTTCTGAAACCAGATCTGTGAGAGAAGAGGTTAACGATGAGGAAAACATTTGAATTATCATCTATTTATGAGTATTTCTTATTCTAAGTGTGAAGGTGAGAACGTGTGGTAAATATAAGATGGCACATTTCATTTTCCTTTTTGACAGTTTGAGAAGTGTCTATATCTGCAGGCTCGCACCCATTTTAATAAACAACACCCTCTGAGGTCTTTCCCAAACCTAACCAGGTGGTTTGGGGGTCTAAACCCGACTGTTCTGTGGGTGCCTCGTGAAGTAGTCGTGTCCTGTGAGTCCACACATAGGCTGCACAGTTTAGCCGATGATGCCATTTTGCTTTTGAATGCTCCTTCTTACTGCGTCATCAGCGTTTGCTAAACTGGACCAGTGGAGCTGGCAACAGTGTTTTACAAGAAGTAATCTTCATCAGTGATCTTCTTCAGCTCTCTTCATGTCAGAATACATTTTGAGTTAAATTGTCAGCGTGTGCGGTCTGAACCTGTATTCGGTCCTCATCCAGGTCGAGCCTCCCTGCCAGCTGCTCCCTCAGCTGGATGCCTGGATAACAGTTCACCTGAAACACTCTCTCCAGTACATTCACCTGCACGCGCACGCACACACACACACACACACACACACACACACACACACACACACACACACGAAGACAAAGCTCGTTGGACGTCCTCAGCTTGATGACATGAGTGAACTCAGACACTCCTTTCTTAGGGTCTATTTGTCTGACTGACTGACTGACTGACTGATTACCTGGCTGTTGGTGAAGGCAGTGCGCGGTCTGCGCCCGATGTACCAGTTTGATGTCGGCCGGGGAGACTTCTGCCTCTGAGGATGATGATGATGATGATGATGCTGTTGATAACAGTGTTGTTGTTTTGAACGCACACTGTTTCCTGTGCTCTCCTTCTCTGCTCCGATCTCTGGATTCACAGGAAACACAACAGAAGAAGACAAATAATCAGTTTATTCTCACAACATTTCCAGTCCAATTAAATTAGGCTATTACATCCTAGACCCAACAGATTTTACACCTATTGATATATATTAAAAACCTAAATATGGTTTACTGACGGTATACTCAAAAGTGATACTTTTAATATTTATATATCTAAAAGAAAAAAGTTTGCTGCATCACTCATATGCATGAAACACTGACGTTTAGTTTTAGTTTAGTACATAAAAATACTGAACTGAGGAGCCATGTAGTCAAAAGTAGATTTTCACACCACCAATTTTACCTTTACATACAGTGACAGCACTGCACAGGATGGTGGAGCCATGTCTCATTTACATTTATATCAAACTAAAAGGTGTACGTGTGCGTAATTATAATTTTGCTTCATCTGAACTGGAAAACTCCCAGACTCAGACAGCTGGTGATGCATCAATAAGAAACAGACTGTAGCTCCTCACCTGCCCAGGGTCGGTGGAGTTTCAGGCAGTTTCCAGGTCTCTCCAGCTCCAAACCAAGAATCCGCTCGATGGAAAACGCCGGCCTGCTTTCTTGTGTCACAGGAGCCACGATGGACGCCATAATGATTGATCACTAATTGATCAGTTAACAGCCCTGAAAGCAGACAACAAAAACAAAAAATAATTCCATAAATTGGTTTTCTTTTAGTAAAAATCTTGTCGACAGTGAAGGTCCTACGCTGTGGAGCCGTGGTCTAAAATCAACTGAGGGGGTGAAGTTAAGGTACGTGTGAAGCAGCAGGAACACAAACTGCTACCTGCTGGTTTAAATGGGAGTGGAGGATTTACACTGGCCACCAATTAGAATTAAGAAGTGTTTTTCCATGTGAATGAGATCCCCTGAGGTTCCATACAGCAGCTAATCTGCTGTGTGTGTGTGTGTGTGTGTGTGTGTGTGTGTGTGTCACTGAGGGACAACATATTTAAATTTTCAGTTTACTTAGTGCCACAATCAAATGTCCCAACCCTGAAAAAAGAGAGTATTTGCAAACTTTGCAGCTTTTGTGAGCATGTGAGTGTGTGTGTGTGTGTGTGTGTGTGTGTGTGTGTGTGTGTGTGTGTGTGTGTGTGTGTGAGTTTTCCCTTGTGCGACACACTGTATGAGTGTATGTGTGAGATTAGGATGAGGATCCTTTCTAAAAACCGTCACCAGTGTCACACAAACACAAAGCATAACTGCGCCCTTTTCTTCTGAATTACCAAAGTAGAAAATCAGTTTAGTTTCCACACTTGAAAAACGTCCGTCCTCCTGCTGCAAGCCTGCGACGGAGTTTAATCTAATAATAATAACGATGATAACGATGGCAATAATAATGATCCTGTGAGATCCGCTAATGCTATTAGCCTAATCTGTGTGTGTTGTGATGCAGATGAAGCTCATAGCGTCTGAATGCAGGTTGGAGCAGCAGGGAGGAAAACCTTTTCAGAGCCAGATTAGCTCCTAATGAAGGCCTGAAGGAGCTTTAAACTAACAGCACACTTGTTTATTTAAGTGTCAGTGAAAGGCAGCATGGATGTACGGATGTGATGACGACAGGCAGACAGGAAGGCCACTGAAACGCTGCTTCAGTGTGACTGGAGGCATGAAGCTGAAGGACTGTTTGAGCATTGAGAAACAGATGAGAGGATGGCTGTCAATCTCACGTCTGTCTGTTAAATACAAAGGTGGAGGAAGGAGGCCGTTATTTTGACTTAAAGGGTGGAAACGGGGGCACAGCTCGCTCGGCTTTGTCTAGACTTCAAAAACACACCAACCACACCTTTAAAGCCCACTAATTAACACGTTGTGTCTAGTTTTAACCTGCACATTAACACAACTGTAAAAACAACAATTTGTGGTTTTAGGGGGAGTTGAAGACGAGTTCTTGACAGTTCATCCGTCCACCCAGTACGTCTCTGCAGCATCTCCGGCTGGAGCGCAGCATGTAACATGGTAACAAACCTGGCAACCTCACAGTGATGTGAAGAGAGCTTACACAGGTAAGAGGTCCCATGAACACTGACAGCATTGTTTCACGTAAGTGTTACAACAAGTAGCATCACAGTGATGTAAGTTCAGCTTAAATGAAAACTAATCTGCCTCTTAATGTTCCCAACCGCCGGTAAAAGCAGGACATACACAAATCTACAGATTCACAGATTTAAAAGTCGCAGCACTCCGACTCCACTAAGCCGAACACTCCCTCTCTATGAAGAGGGTCCACCTACATCTCAACAGAATCCAGATGGTCTGCTGTCCTGTCCCCACCGTGGTGGAATGACCTCCCTGTTGGCATCGGGACAGCAGAGACTCACTTTTCCCTTCACGGACTGAAAGCTCATCTGTTCAGACTGCACCTTGGCCCATGGAAAGAGGAGAGAAAACTGTTTCTCTTGCACTTGAAGCAGTTCATCTCTTTCAAAGAAGCTGATGCACTTGCATGATTCTTGCAATTTTTGTGTTGAATCACTTATTCTAAGTCGATAAAGCTAAAAAATGGAATGTAATGGAAGCAGAGAAGCTTTGGGCATCCAAGCAGGATGCCTCTGGATGCTTAAATTGCAGGTTTTCCAGGCACATCCAATGAAGGGAAGACTTTGAATATGCTGCAGACATTAGATCTTCCTTCTGATGGTTTGGTAACTCCTCAGGATCCTGACATGGCTGAGGGGGAGGACTTCTGGGCAACCTTGAGAGCCCCTCAATGCCCAATGTTGGAATTAGGTCACCTGCATCTGACCATTTGAGTAATTTTCCAAAAACTGGCGATCCTTTGCGACCACGCTGGCAAGGTGTGAAAGTAACATGGGTTTCAACTCTCTCAAGGTCTTTCTTCACAAAACTGCTGCTCTCACTTTTTGATTGGACAAATTGTGCAAGAAAGGACTTGTGGTTGGAACCATGTTGCTCTGGCATTACCTCATCATGGGAATTTGTAAATGTATTGTAATGAGGGAAGAGAATACTTAGAATACCTCATTAAAGCTCCACCCCTTACCTGACACACCTGAGACATGCCAGGAAGAGTTTGTCATTCTTCCTCATTAACGCATTGACAAAATTAACAGCAGACAAGATTCACCTTCAGCTCAAACTAACAGCAACCCCTGAGAGAGGACATCTAGAAGAGGGACTGCCAAAATACTTCATCTACAACCTGATCCAACACCTCACACTGAATTTGACTTTTACAAAAAAAAAAACACACCTCAAAGTGAAAGTAAGTGTCGTGCGGAGCCACAAGTGACTGTTTTCAGCTTCACTGGAGAGAAAATGTTGTCCAGATCAGAGGAGGACCTCATCTGCTCTGTCTGCCATGACATCTGTGAAGACCCTGTTGTCCTGACATGCAGCCACAGCTTCTGTAAGGACTGTCTGAAGAGATGGTGGGCACAGAAACAAATACAGGAGTGTCCAGTATGTAAGAGAAGATCGTCAAAGAGTGAACCACCTTGCAACTTGGTGTTGAAGAACCTGTGTGAAACGTACTTGCTGAAGAGAGATCAGAGATGTTCAGAAGGGTCTGAGGCTCTCTGCAGTCTGCACTCTGAGAAACTCAAACTCTTCTGTCTGGACCATCAGCAGCCAGCGTGTGTGGTCTGTCTATACTCAGAAATACACACTGGGCACAGATTCAGACCCATCGATGAAGCTGCACAGGATCACAAAGAGGAGCTCAAGAACTCCCTGAAGCCCTTACAGGAGAAGCTGAAGCTCCTTGAACAAGTTAAAGGAAACTGTGATCAAACAGCAGAACACATTAAGGTCCAGGCCCGACACACAGAGAGGCAGATTAAAGAGCAGTTTAAGAAGCTTCACCAGTTTCTACAAGAGGAAGAGGAGGCCAGGATCACTGCTCTGAGGCAGGAAGAGGAGCAGAAGAGTCAGATGATGAAGCAGCACATTGAGACTCTGAGCAGAGACATATCAGCTCTTTCAGACACAGTCAGAGCCACAGAGGAGGAGCTGAGAGCTGAAGACGTCTCATTCCAGCAGAGCTACAAGGCTGCAGTAGAAAGAGTCCAGCAGCGCCCCCTGCTGGATGATCCACAGCTGGTCTCAGGAGCTCTGATAGACGTGGCCAAACACCTGGGCAACCTGACCTTCAACATCTGGAAGGAGGAGATGGTCTCCTACACTCCTGTGATTCTGGACCCAAACTCTGCTCATCCAGAACTCATCCTGTCTGAAGATCTGACAAGTGTGAGACGAGGGGAGAGACAGAAACTTCCTGACAATCCAGAGAGGTTTGGTTCCTTCATCTCTGTCCTGGGCTCTCAGTGCTTTGACTCAGGGACTCACAGCTGGGACGTGGAGTCTGGAGACAATACAGAGTGGTTTGTGGGTGTGGCAGCAGAGTCTGTCCAGAAGAAGGGAAAGCGTCCATCTCGTCTATGGGGAATAGGATACTATAATGGTACACACAGCGCTTGGAACTGGTCAAGTCCCTACACAGTTCTCTCAGTGAAGAAGCTCCAGAGGATCAGAGTTCATCTGGACTGGAACAGAGGACATCTGTCGTTCGCTGATCTAGACACCAACACACACATACACACCTTCACACACACTTTCACTGAGAGGCTGTTTCCATTCTTTAACACCATAAATACACACCCACTGAAGGGAATACCAGCGATGGTTTCTGTACAGCCTAATGCAGACAGACATTAGCTCCCTCTGCTGGCAGAGGGGTGCAGATACAGAATAAAAACAGATCTTCTCAGTGAAGCCAGTTTACTGTCACAGTTTCAAAATTATTTTGTTTACACTTTATTTAGTTACAAATAATCTGTAAGAACTAGTTTGTGCTGCAGTTTGTTTAATTTAATGATTCATAAGTCTGCACTTAGTTATAACCAGGATGAGCTTGAAAGCAGCTTGCATCTTTGAAATTGGTTGAATTTGTTGATGTCGTGTTACAAGGATGAAGGCTGTGTGTGTCAAATGTCATGGATGTACAAAACAATAAAAACAAGTTGTTTTGTGACTTAAATACAGTATTTAAGGATTAGTGATGTTCCAACCTGAAGGTCAACAAATTATGACTTCATTCAAAGTTCGTTCATTCACCAGTTTATTAAATATTTACACGACAGAGTGTAGATTCTACATGTCAGACACAAACGATCAGAAAGAGGCAGGCAGCATTTTAAGTGTGTGTGTGTGTGTGTGTGTGTGTGTGTGTGTGTGTAATATCTCCTGCTGCTTGAACAAAACAAACAAACACACGATTCCTTTAAGATAATTTATTTTGTACAGTAAAACTGAGGTTCAGAGGCTGCATTTGATCCACTGAGTGGCTTTGTGGAGAGCACAGGGGACGGTGGATTTACACACACCCAGAATGTTACAAACTTCGAGGGCAACCATTTCTCAGCGCTCGTGTGGTTATCGAGTATCTTACAAAGATGGATGATCAATCGATCGTCTGATGTCAAGATGTGATCTGCAACCAGTGACGATTTGATGCAGATAAAACAGAAACTTTGCTGAGGGTGCGTTCAAGAACGCCACAACTCTCTGACACAAACTTGCACCACAAGATTCCAGATGGAGGAAAACCTGTCAAACAATTGGTTCTACCAGGCCAATAACGACAAAAGGCATTTTTCTGTAGCGATAAACACAATATATACTCTTATTTCTCCAACCCTCTTGGAAAGGCATGTGTGTCTGTCAGTTGCTCTGTGTCCATGTGATCATTGTGATGTAAGCGTTGTGGAGTCATTGAACGCAACCCTCTGCTGTGGGTTTCAAGCCCAGGCAGGGGTGCGTTTGTTTCCGTTTACTTGGGAGGCCTGTAGGCGATCTTCCTGCTCTTCAGCACGGACCACCTGTGTCTCTTCATGTAGTAGATCAGAGGGATGAGGATGGCCGAGCCCAACAGCATCTGCAAAGAAAACCAGAACGTTAAGATTAATCCCACAAAAAGCTCCGTGTTTACAGCCTGTTTCCACTTGTTCCTTCACGTCTGTGTGCTCAGACTACTTTAAAACCACTCCAATACAGAAACCCGAGAGGCGTCGGCTGGTATAACCAGTCCTGCCCATGTTTCCTCTCTGTATCTCTGCTGTTCATATCTAAGAACGCTACAATAAAAACCTTAGTTAGATGTGCAATATTGAGTTACATCAAAGCTCTGGAACCTGCACATTCAATCACAGCTTTGCTGTTGGTCACGCTGTCGTGGAGGAGCGCCTCCACAAAATGAAACTATCAGGCTGCTCGTGTTGTTGATGCAGGTGGAGGTTGTTAAGAGTGAAAACAACAATAACATTTGAAATGTGTGTATCTTCCCAGATTTTCCAATATGAGCTCCATATTTCAAAGGACACCCAGCCCTGATGCAGTCTGCAGCATCCATGCGTGTGTGTGCGTGTTGTACCTTCAGTCCCATGCGTTTGCGTTGGTCGTGCTCTGGCTCGGCAGCCCACCTCAAGAAAGTACACACGTCTTTGGCAACCTGGCTCATGGTTGCAGGGGTTCCTATGGCAGCAGACACATAACAGCCATCAGACAAATGATTTTCACGACAGAGGAGTGTTCTGCACCGTCCCAGACACAGAGGGTGTGGTCAGTGAGGCCACATCGATCACAGCAAAAACCAAAGCCATAAAGTCATTAAGTAAACGTGTATCTATATACACGACTGAGAAGTCTGTTTTTGGTGAATCTAATGTATTAAATAACTGCAAAGTTAAGGTATTCTAGTGAACCTTGAAGCATCCTACTCGACACACTATTGACAATTTAAAGCTAAAGTACTGCAGCAAAGTGAATCAGAGCTTCGCTTGAATATGATTAAAATCTGGAGTTGAAACACACCTAAAAGTAAAACAGTCACACAAACAAAAACAAAAAGAATTTTTCAAAAACAGCAACAATAGTGACACTCATCACTTCCTGCTTCAGAGACTGAACGAGGATGTTTTTTCTGTCTGATGTTCCTCCATGAGGAACAGTTCTCATCATGCCATTTGTTTGTGGACTTACAACCAGCTGACCAGTATCCACTGAACACGTCACACAGCCATGACAAAAACCAGCTTATCCCATTGAAGGTGTGACAACAGAGGACCTGATTTCAGTTGAGCCTCCACAGGTAGCCAAGACCGTCTCTGGTGCATCTCACACATATCAGTGTGGAACGAACAGGAAGGAACTGATCTGGCAGCTCTGTTCTGAGTAGTCTGAAGGCGTTTTCACTTTCTGCTCTGCTCACTGTTCGTTAGTGCGACCCGTCCATCAAACAGCCCGACGGCAGATTAAACACACTGCGTTTTTACTTACCGTCGTCAAACTCCAGCACCTCATTGTAGATGGGTGGGGCCATGCCGATGGCCTGGCCAGCGAAGTACGGGTTGTAGTACAGCCCCTCTCTCACGGTCACTCCTGCTGGAGGCTCGCAGTATCCTGTCAGCAGGCTGAACACGTAGTCCTCTCCGCCATGTCTGAGGGGGGCGGGGATGCAAGAAGTGAACACCACAGACAAGCAGACTGAAGACATAAGTGTGGCGGTTTTCTGTTATTCAGGAAGTACCTGGCATTGACAATGTAGCTGAGGTCTGGAGGCAGGGCTCCGTTGTTGGCGGCCCGGGCCGCCTCAGGGTTGGGGTAGGGCTTTGGGAAGTAGTCTGACAGCTTTCCTGGCCGGGTGAACATCTCTCCATTCTCATCAGGGCCGTCCACTATCTCAGCCTGAGCACAACACACAAGACACCTTTAAAATGTGGCCCGAAAACCAGCAAATATAACAGCAGATCAGCCGGGTGACCCCCGACTGGCACAACTTAGTGTTTCAATATTAAAATAACCAAAAACCAAAAACAATGACAGTGTTTTTAAAACGTGTACTACAGTGTGACAGTGTTATGTGACCCATCTGAAACTGCTCCATGGACTCGACTCCTATTTCATTATCATTATCTATTTACTTAGATCCCTATTCTCATGCTCTGTTTCACACACACACACACACACACACACACACACACACACACACACACAGAGCAGCTCACCTCCTCAGCGATGGCCTTGGCCTCAGCCTCTGTGTGCGACACTCCCACCAGGTTTCTGAAGGCCAGGTACTCCATACTGTGGCAGGCTGCACACACCTGCTTGTACACCTGGTAACCACGACGAACGCTGTGTGGGGGGGGGGGGGAGTGAGACTTTAAATCAAGTTCAAATAAAACAGTATAAAAAAGAATAGAGCAGAATGACACCAGAACACGTTGTGTGGATCCCTGAGCACAAACAAACACGTTGAATACATTTTCTTCCTCATAAAATTCTTGCAAAGCTGCCGTTTCACCCATCTTAAATCAACATTGTTTACATCCATGTTTGACTGCCTTTGCTGCCGTATTGTAGCGGCGTGTTACAGCCACATGTAGATGAACGGATAGAGTGATAGAGAGTGTAGGGAGCGTTAGAAACTACTTAAAAGTCCTCTGAGGTGGCAGAATTTTCAGCACTAGTTTGACTTTCAGTGATTGTTTGACAACTGCAGACTGTAAAGAGTGTGTGTGTGTGTGTGTGTGTGTGTGTGCATCCATCACACCTGGCGTGGTCCAGAGATGACAGGGGTCCAGCGTGGCTCCAGGGGTAGTTGGGGGGGTGGAGCTCCAGGTCAGAGGCTTTAACGGACTGGTGCAGCATCAGAGCGAGGCCCGCCCCACCGGCTGTGACCACGCCCAGTGTCGTCAGGGCAACCTTCTTGTTCCGCGGCAGGCTGGCGAAAGACATGTTGGCCTACGGAGGAATCAGAGCACAACAAGATACCATTTAGTTCCTGACTTAAAATCATCCCAGTGTAGATTATTGAAGCAGGGCTGCACCAAATGTAAATCAGTGTGAACCAACATGGACAGACTTTTAGGTGCGTGCCTCCTCCTGTGTGCGGCAAGCAGGAGTGAAAACGTTGTTTATGAAAGGCTGAACACCAACAAAAATGGATTGAAGCTGAATATTTCGTTACATAAAAACATGCTATGAATCTTGGAAATGATTTTCTCAATTACACATTTTTAGTCAATAAAATATTTAAAAAATATACAACATCTAAAGGCCAAAGACTTTCTGATTACTACCACACAAGACAACAAATGAAACTGTTCCATCATCTCACATTTGAGACCAGAGCATGACTCTCAGGTGGTGCTGAAATGACACCGTCAAACCAGAAGTCCACCTAAAGACACAGCTTTCTGTATGGATGCCATTTCCAAAGTGCATTTCATCAAAACGCCCCTGTGTAAAGCGTGCACACTGACCGTCCTTATGAAACCGCCCTTCAACTGCTTCTATAACCAGGCAGCAGGCGTCACATGATGCATCCCTGCATCACTGTACCTACATAAACACACACACAATCCTCCATCTCCAGCCTGAAAGCATGCTACACTCAGGAGGGGCATCTATTTACATACTTGGGACTTGACGGGTGTGAAGTGATATGTGGCAGCAGATAAATGACATACCATTAAAAAGTCACCTATGCTGGGGTACGTGGAGGCCTGGCAGTTAAGACACGTCATAGACCGTGATCACGATCAATTAATCTGCAGGTCAAACTATAGTATAACTAAATGCTAGTTGAAAAACTAAAAAAAATAATTTAAAAAAATGGACATGTCGTTTTTGGTATAATTTAAACAACCTCACAGCTTTGACAAACAGGAATCATTGCACTCATGCTACCACGTTTCTATTAATATCTGAACTTTTAACCAGGTCACAACTGACGTTCCTTTACATATGACATGAGGACATTTAGCTTCAAAAGATTTCTCAACCTATTTAGCGTCAATAATCTCATACCTGGGAAATACAGACAGTGCTAACCAGTCCCTGAACACACCCATAGATGACAATTAGCTAACAGATGAAGGGTACAGCACTGAACGGCTAAGGATGGCTTTCTTCACCGGAAGTCCTTACAGTCCTTGAAATGCTAACTGGTTAGCAAGCTAATTATCCCTGCTACTTTGGCCATTTGAGATTTATAAAAACTATGAACGAAATGTGACTCATATCAAGACTGAAATTGCAAACACCACGATCACATACACTGACATGCAGATCAGTGTCTCAGCACCGTTAACTTGGGAAGAAATGGATTTGAGTGAACCTTTTTCATGCCGAGTGGTTGACACGGCATCATGAGTTACCTTGGCTAACCGGTTAGCTTGCTACATGTACTGATAGCTACTAAGCTTTAGACATCTATGGCGGGTTTTCTAGCAGTTAATGATCCCACTGTAATCTCTACATTTTAGGAATGACAATATACCCGAGGAGTTCATAGCACAGCCTTTGCCGACATCATATACATGTGGGAACACGAGTGACCTTGTCTCAACCCACTGACAGCATCTAGGCTAACGTTAGCTCGGTGCCCGGACACCCCACAGCACAGCTTTCCCACCAAAATGTTGATATAAGCACAATCTGTCGTGGGTGATAATTACAATACTCATCTATCGACCTACCATTGGAGTCTTGATAGTTTTCGGCGTGCTGAGGAGAGCTCTACCGCTCCCCGATAGCACCACAACTCGTAGCGCCGCCATCTTCTCTGCAATTCTCTCTGAGCTGAAAGCCGCTGCCTGGACCACACAGAACCTTTCCGGTCGGAACCTTCAAAATAAAACAGCCCGTGTAAAGCGGCATGTATTTACACGGCACCTCCGGACCCATCTCCCACTTTCACATCGTAGAGTACACAATGAACATATAAGTGAGCTCATTCCAGCACTATAAAACACACATAGAATATTTACAACAACAGAGCCCCTGAGTATCTGAAAGGCTACAGGGGGTTGGGGACCTGTACTCATCTCACTATAACTGTAGTTACTTGTGCTTGTCTGGATTTAGTCATAACACAGGTCTTTGTTCCTTTAGGTTTAGTGGTGCTGGTAATTCCAATAGGTTGCCTTTGTAACTTAAACCATCACAGTTATAAAATTAAGGTAAAATTATGGTTTGGATTTTTACTCCATTACTCTGTTGAGATAAATGTATAATATAGAGTTTAGATACTAAGTTTTTCGTTGCTCTATGATCCCATTGCCTACTGAATTTCGTCTTCTACTCTTATTTTGAAAATGGCTTTCACCTAACGACCGGAACTACATAGCCGGGCTGATTCTGGCTAACTTGATGTAAACCTTACACAACTTGGATTTACACAACCTTTTTTTTCGCATTGTTTTGTAACGTGTTACAAAATAAAATAAAATAAAATAAAATATTAACAGAGTCAAAGCCATTCCCTATTTCTGATCAGTTTGTTTGTAATGACTCATACATGAAGGTGATTTTGCACTGAGGTATCTGTGGACTCTTCAGAACATTTGACCTACATTGTAAAGGTGCTGTCAGACTGAGGCTCAGCAGTATTAAACCTTTTTTTAATGCTATCCCACAAATTAAAGCCTCTGTTTGCTTCATGTTGTTTAACACAGATCTGCACACAGGGGCAGATCATTCTGCACATCCAGCCCTTGACCCCAAAAGGCGTTAGAAAGAGAAAACTTTGGTAAACCACTGAAAACATGACAACATGCATGCGTTCTCTCATTTGTTTTGATTACATTGGGCATTTTGGATATTTAAAGTGAACATTTCAATAAATTACTTGTTTGAAGTTGAGGGTGGACAAAAAAAAAAAAAGCACAAACCTCGTGTGCCAGAAAACTGTGAAACATTTCCCATCAAAATTTCCAGAACTGAACTTGACAAACGGACCATCTAAAACCTCAACGGTGTGATGTTACTGTCCATCTCTGATTGTCTTTCGTCATCGGCTTTGAGCCGTTGTTGTGTTTCATTTTCCAGAAGTGAAATATCTAACTGTAACACTCCTCCTGCTGTGTCCTGCTTCCAAAGC
This sequence comes from Chaetodon auriga, assembly GCF_051107435.1. Taxonomy (NCBI): domain Eukaryota; kingdom Metazoa; phylum Chordata; class Actinopteri; order Chaetodontiformes; family Chaetodontidae; genus Chaetodon; species Chaetodon auriga. The sequence goes on from NC_135075.1 coordinate 28,545,287, forward strand.
TGCAGTGTTTCTTGGACAAAAGTCTCTTTGTGTTCCTGGAAAGAGTTTCAGTGTTGAAGGGCTCGCAAGACAAAGAAGGAACTTCATACTAACAAGGCTACAACCTTGGAGGACGCTCATTTGTTCATTTTTGTGATCCAAATTGCAAAGCCTAGTGTTAACCTCAGATAAACTTTGGAAGATATTTTTGAATTTTGTCACCTTTCACTTAGATTGGAGCCTCGTCAGGACGGGATCTTTAAGTTGCCAGAACGAGCAGGAAGCAATGATGCCAACAAGCAAAAACTGTTCAAATCTACACGCGGGCACCTGACTATTGTTTTAATACACACATGAAATACCAACCTTTCCCTTAACAGCTTTTTCCTGCATCACAAACCCAAATTGGATGAAACAGATCAAAACCAAAGTTGAAGCAGCTGTATTTGTATCTTCCACAAGATGGAAGCACAGCATCAAAAACTCAAAGCAAAGCATCACTCCTTCAGTCTGCGTAGACCTCACTCCGTTACTAACTCAAGAAATAATGATATTCATGAATATTCCTCTCAACCCTCCTGTTATGTTCTATTTGTTAACATGTTTAATCTTTGGGGTCAATCGGACGCTGGTTGTTTAAAACTCCAGCAAATGATTGTTAACTTGTTACCCAAGTTTATGTGTCAGGTCATTTATGTCTCTTTGTTGTCTGTCTAAATACTCCTTTAAAAAAAAATACCTCACCTCCTCTTATCCATCCTGAATATCCATTATGTGAATATGAAAAAATATACAAATCAACCTTAACATCTGACTGATTAATCTAAAACTGGAAAGAAAGACCTTTTTGGTGTTTCAACTGTTTGCTGTTGTTTCTCAGGACAGATTTTGGTTGTTTATAGCATTTGTAAAGATAAAGTGTTTGTGTAATCAAGGATAGTAACATGTACTAACGGAACATCCTCATCAGAAGGTCGGCAAAGACGACATACCTGTTCTTCATTCTTCATTACCGGAAGCTAACACGCCTTGAGACACTATCGGAGGGTCACTCACAACGATCTGTGGGAGGACGCCTCATCGTCAGCGTCCTCCTCAACATCATCTTCAGTCTTAGACGCACTGCCCTCTGTGCCACTTTCACTGCCGAAGAGCTGTGACAAAACCTCCTCAGCGGAAAACCTTTGCTTAGAGGTCATCTTCAACTGCCAGAGAGGAAGAGAGAGCACACAGAGTTCCAAGAGAAATGGATTAGATGGCTGCTGTGCAAGGTTTTATGTGATTCCCCGCCACCACAGCATGGGAAATGTCACCGTTCTGCATTATAAATATAAATAACTGACATATAGCATATACTCCAGGTATGGTTTCATTACTCAATATCAGCCAAAACAACCAGAAACAGCTGAAACAGCCTGTTGCCGAATTGACCCCACAGAACACCAACGTGTACAACATTGCACAAGACGCTGAATAATAATAATAATAATGATGATAAAATGTTTATTTGTAGAGCACCGTTCATGCAGAAAGTGCAGCTCAAAGTGCTTTACAACAAATAAATCACAAAAAATAAGATGGAGAATAAAACCCACTCGATAATGATAAAGATTAGATAAAACTGAGAATGAAAACAGAAGCGTCAAAGGTCTTCAAACTCTCTTACTCCTTTCGTACAATCAGTGATTGATACTTAATGGGCAAGACCTCAAAATGTATGTCGCCATGTGTGCACACTCTACCAATCAGCAGCTCTGAAGCAAACAAGCATAACAGAGCCTCCCAAATTCCCAAAGGACACAGATTCACCACCAGTCTTCATTAAGGGAAGTAAGTCTGAATTGCAAACATAGCATTGTGTTAATTTTATGTTTACCCAGTTGTCCCCAATAAATTAGGGCACTTCATTACTTATGAAGACATTTATTTAGAAATGTTCAACGTTGAATGGAGTCAAATGGACCCAAAGACAATAGACAGGTTAGTGTTTTTTATCCAGTGTGGGCCAGATGACACTCATAAACTGTAAAAATCATGGATGTAGAGTCTATAGATTCTAAAAGGAATCTTTTGAAGCGTGACATTATGGGTGGAGTGGATTGGGAGCCGACATGTGGTCCATCCATACTTGAAGTGCATCTCAAAGACAGTTCAAATATAAACAAAAGGTGATATCACCCTCAAATGACTGACAGGTCCTAAACGAGGGATGTGGTTTGTATTCATGTAGGTAACTTAGGCTACAACAGCGGGAATTAATCATCTGAATCACGTATTTAAAAATGCAAATGGGACAAAAATGCTTCATAAAGTATTTCAAAACAAGTCAAAACTTTTCTGATAAATGCAGATCTGAGTTAACATCCATCAGAGACACGAGATGGAAGATACAGTGTAAATAATGAAAGAACAGACATCTAGCCTGAAATATTAAGATACATTAAAACACCCAGCTTGTTTGAATGACCTGAAGTTGGTTGTGAGCGTACCTGCAGATGGATGTTTGCTGTTTGACAGCAGGTAGGTAATAAACTATTCATCAGACCCGGCAGTGACTGTCATCGCCTGTCATGTTTGCTTGACAGGAGGCCTTCTCTGTGGTGCTGCCACCGGGTACGTGCTGCGCATACAGCTGGATGGCAGCCGCCACGGCTTCATATCAGACAGAAAAAGTAAAACCGGAGTTCGTCAGAAAATGCGTCTGAAGTCTGATGGGTTGAGAAGCATGAGCGGATGATTAGACGGGATGGAGACAAAGAAAAGAAGGCCAACGGTAAAATGCTGTCAGTTAAAAACATCCATCACAGTTTACAGACTCACGTCCTGCTTAACTAACTTCAGCGCACAGTTTTCCTGCACAATGAGGGATTATTACACTCGCTTTCAGTTTGACCTCCAAATAAAAGCAAAGAGAATCTGGATAAACTGTTGGCTTGTTTCCAACCCGTCAGATCGTCTGACTGCTCGAGTTTCTTCTCCCGCCAGACTTCCAGATTTCAGCTCCTGACTTGATGACTTTTGTTTAACTTAAACCGCAGGACCTGTTTTATATGTGAAGGACTCAGTCGCTGTAATTACGAACATATCCGATAAAGATGGCCTTCATCGTTCTGTGTGTTTACTGATGACTGGGCTCTCTGGAGGGATACTGCACACAGCAGCACTTTCGCACATCAAGGCCCCGTTGCATCACGGAGGCTGATCGATGGGAATGTTGTTGTTGTTGAACTCTGCTATCAGATGAGAAGATCCATCACACGTTCATACTTTTATTGTGGTTGCACAAGTTCAGCAGGACGAGAAGGAGAGAAAGGAGGAAGTCGCTCCGACCTGCGGCGGATTATAAACAGTCGAACGGAGGACAACATGTTACCTTTAGAACAACAAGGAAGTGCAAAGGTCAAGGACTTAGAACCCTGAATGTGAGTAAGAGAACTCTCTAAAAAAAGAGAAGGAACAAGGTGGTTTGCAGAAAGAAGAACAGAGAAAGAAGAAAAGAAGAGGATGACACAAAGAATGCAAACCACAAAATAAAGATGAAGAACAGAAGTCTGTTTTAAGGTGGTTCTAAAACATGCAGTGATTTGGGTTCTTGCAGACTTTGCCTGCAGCTGCTGCCTCCCTCAGCCTTCAGGTGATGTTCAGTGACTATATCGGTCATGAAATTTATACTTGAAACAATTTCTGCTGTCAGGAAATCTCACTTTTTTGACCTCTTGATCATCTTATTAGCATGTTAAGAACACAGTTAAGAAGTACTCTTGTGTGGTTAGCGGTGCCTCTGGATTGACTGTGTAGTTCACATGTGTATGTGGGAAGCCAGTGAGGGATCAGTTCCTACTTAAAGGGGCTCTGTGCACTGGTGTGTGACTGCCACCGGTAGGTCGGTGGAATAATGCCAAACCGCTGTTTGCGCCGTATATCGTATCACCCCAGAGGGAGGAACCCTCCTCTCATATTTTTTGTCTCTTAAATGGGAATGCTGTGAAATGCATATAGAATGAACATAAACATACAATTTTAGCAGTGATGCATTTCTTCAAATGTTTTGATGTAACAACTGCAGCCTTTTAATAAATATGAAGGGCACAATTGAATGTTTAGAGGGTAGTGAGGGGCTGCAAACGCTTAGTAAATATCCTTCTTGTGTCGTCGAGGCAGACCCTGTCTGTCAGCAGCCCTCCACAGGACTTCAGCAGCGTTAGCAGGAAAATGGCTGCAGCACAGAGGGAACTGTGCCTTCCAAATTGGGAGAAAATAGGGAACAAAGTAAAAAATAAAAATGATTTAGAATGATGATTTGTTTGCAATCCACCAGTGATCTGTGGTGCGTTTGATCTGTAGCAAAAAAAAATATTAAGTATTTGCTTCTGGGAAAGAGTTTGATGAGCAGAGCTGTTTAAAATGGAAGAGCTGACATCAACGCTCATTTACATTTTTTGTTTTTATGGCATGACAGACATGAATTTGTCCTATAAATTCCGCAGAATTAATTATATTTGCTATTGTTGCATCCTACGTATAATTATGCGACTTTGCTCAAGTGTCAAGAGACTTACAGTAAATGTGTTTTCTTCATGTAGGATGCACAATTCCATTTCCCTCTTATTTATACATCCTCTGTGGATTTGTTGCTCTCCAGTGTGGAAAAATGGCAGTTTGTTAAAAACGGAGCCCAAATCAACATTATGGTGGCATGTTTGAGCCCAGGGACGAGCTGCACTCATGTATTCGGTGCAGCTGCAGTCTGGAGAGACTTTGGTTGAGCTTTTCAATCAGCATTAAAATTATTGTTTTTGTGCAGATCTGCAACGAGATGAGATGTGGGTAATTAAAATGAGACAAGATTAGCATTTGCACACTGGCAGCTGAAGTGCATACGCACACATTTTAGGGTTTTATGTTACGCGTCCAGGGAAAAAATTTTGCCTTTTCAGTCAGGGTTAAATTCTCGTTCTTTTAACGCACCAACAAACAGCATTCTCCAACGGCTTTGCGTGTATTTGAGGGGTGTAACTGACATTTATCATGAGTCATAAAGAGAATAGATTTGGAATTAAAAAAGAAATGTGACGGATCAACATTCACACACTGACGAGCAGAGCTGACAGCTGAAGTAATTGTCTCAGATCTTTTAATGGCTGCCGTGGACACACGCTGTGTAATTACAGACATGTTAGCTGTCATGAAGATTACAGGCTGCACATCAGTCTCTGTGCTGCTGAGGCTCGTGTGTTTTGAAGTGCACGAGGCTGCGGCAGTGAGTGTGAACGGAGGCTCGTCCGGTTTGCTCCTGCACAGATCCACGTATGCGTGTGTGTGTGCGTACTTGTGTGTATCTGTGTGGAATCAGACATTCAAATCGCAGCGAGAGGCAATTTGACAGCCAAATGTATCTGCGCTCCAATTCCATGACATCTGATGCATTAATTATACTGATGTGTGCAGATAAACAGGCTGCAGGAATGAAAAGAGCAGGTGGATGATTTATCTGCTGTGCGAGCCTCCCTTCACAAACAGCGACAATTACTCTTTTTTGCCATCAGGGGGCAGAGTTTAAAACACTATGGAGGCATCCGTGCCAACAGTAAATTACCAAGAGGCTTTCCAAGATAAGACTCTCCTCCCTGGGGACGGCCGTGGGTGCTGTACTGCCTCGCTGAGAACAAATTGGTCACGCAGTAACAGTTGCTAATGCTAATATATTTGCAACACTGAATGTGTTTGAAAACAGTTATTGTTGTTGTTAGCTGTCCGCTGTCAATCCCATGATGCCTTGGGTTGAGTCTGTAGACCAATCATGTGGTCACAGGGGCTGTAGACCCAAAGGAGGGCAGTTAGCTGGTTGCTAAATGCTGTTTATTAAAAGTAAAAACATACTCACAGCAGTTGTCTGAGTTTTTGAAAGAACTCAACATGACATGGAGTCTGTAGTTATGAGGAGTTTTATTGACACCAGGGGCGGCATGGAGGAATCAGTTGATTTCAGCCGGCTAGCATCGACTGAACGAGCGTGAACACATAACAGAAGCATGGTGGCTTTGAGCACTAGCAATTAAAATCCAGCTGTTTCTGCTTCTGTCTTTTGCGGCTCTGTATTATATATTCAAATGAATGAATCTGTAGCTATCACAAGTATGAAGATAACTAAACAATGATGATTGTGTTTATTATACACACACTGTATGCTCCCCTGTAACTTTCAGCAGCAAAAAAAAAAAAAAGAAAAAAAAGATGATGGTAATGAGCTCAACTCCAGAGTGGGCGTCACATGACCGTGTGTTATCATCACAGCTCTTTCTGTGCCTAATGGTTTTTGTTTGCTTCCGTGGAGTCTGATGAATTTTGTAAGCAGCTTTTCATCCGGACTGAAATGTCTCCCTCTGGCTCCTGGTGTACAAGCATAAAAGGAACTTCAAAATGACTTTCATAAATACATGTAATGCACATTACGGGCTACGAGCACCAAATGTACTACTGTGTTCCTTTGAGGCCAGATAAGTCAGCGCCATCGAAACCTCAGTGGTGTCCTTTGTTTGAAGCTGCACTGTGGTGTTTTTGTACACAGTCCCTGTGATCTGGATCAAAGACCAAGATTAGCGAGCAGCATCAGCTCATCATTGCACTGATGCATTTCAGCTTATGTATAATTTTCTTCTCTCGTCTTTGTATATTCACTCAAAGGCTCTTTTCAAGTCCGGTGCCGGCTCGGATTTTATGTATGTTTGCTGCAAAATGAGCACTGATATGTACTGTTCAGTGTGGTCACAGAGGTCACTGTACAAACTCTGCGTGCCTCACACTGTTTCTACGGATGGACAGCTCACTTGTTTTGTTTACTGCATGGAGGCCTAATATAATACAGCTTCAACCGCTGTGTGCATTGACTGAATACATGCTTCTACTGGAATACAGGAAACTGGAATCATAGTCAAACTGAATATTTTTGCAGTACCTTCATACTATAGTTCTGACCGCACCCTGTTGAAGGAATCAAAGCTAAATGTTAAAGTTTGACGTTTTGCTAAATACAATAATGCAATAAAAGCAAAACACACATGACATTGTGGGTGTATTTTGACCTGTGGACAGAGCCAGGCTAGCTGTTTCCACCTGCTTCCAGTCTTTGTGCTAAGCTAACAGCCTCCTGGTGCCAGCTCCATACATGAAAGCGCTATCGATCGGGGTGAATGGGAGTGTCGAAGGGAGAGATTTTTAAAGGGAAATCAGACTTGTTTGTGTTTGTGTGCTTGAAGAACTCAAAAAAATCATCACAAGTTAACAGAATGAGAGGAACGTGTGTGCGAGATAATACAGCAGACCGCATGCACGACTACACATTCCTAAACACACAAGCTTCCTCATCAGCAACCTTGCATGACTGTCTGCATACTGATAAGACCTTCAAAGTCCTGCAGCTCGCCAGATCAATACATTTATTAATGAGCGCTGATGACTGCGGTCCGGTCGCCACACGGCATCCTTGGGACTCATCAGCAGGTCATTGTGTATCTGTGACCTCGATGGATTCTTAATTCAGACGAGCAGAGCGAGCATCAAACGTCTCGTCCTCTCACACAACGTCGCTGCATAATTAAACCGAGTTGAACATCGGGTGGAGCAACAGGAGCAGGCGGAGGAAGCTGGTGGAGAAGGGTTAGGAGGCTCTGAGCAGAGGTGAGGCGAGGAGGGAGGTGCTGTTTTGGAGGGTTTTTTCTTTTCAGTTTCTAAGGTGGATTAATTTATGTTGTTTGTTTGTCTGGTTTCAACACAGAACATGTTTTATTCAGAATATATGAAAGAGTATGAGACCTTAATGTGGGACTCAAACCCAGAAAAGTGAACTCCAGGCGCTTCATGGCGTTCTATGCTTTACATTAATTCCAACACATTTTCTAAATATACCATGAGATTTCAGTTTATGCATTAGTTATTTGTTATACTATTTAAATAAACTCGCAGAGCTTTGAAACTTACTTTCTGAAGACGGGTAATTAACCGTCGGTCCAAGAACTGCAAATCCATGGAAGGACATATCCGCCAAGAAAAGACAAAAAGAAGTGAAGCAAATGAAAACACAAACTATGAATAGAAGTCAAGATTTTGACCTCATAACTATAGTATCTCACAGTTTAATAATTGAACAAAAGCCTGTTTCTCAGCACAACACCAGACCTGTTTGAACCAGTGAAATCTGAGACGTGAGGAGCGATTCAGGCGTCTGCCCAGGATCTGTTTGCCTCTTTGCCTTTGACGACGTGCAGCTGTGCGACGTCACTGTCAGTCTGATCACACCTTCACACTCACAGACAGACGAACACTTTCACACACACATTCATCTTTTCCCCATCACTGCTTGAAGGCTCTAACGCCGTTTGAACTGTCTACAAAAGTGGCGCAACATGTCAGTGGTCTGCCCGGTCCGTGATGGATGAGGTACATCAATGATGGACACTGCAGACTAACGAGGGTCAGGATTCAACCAGGAGTTGTTGTTTTTTTTTCTTCTTCTGTTTGGCTTTGGTTTTAGGTTTAATTGACTGAGCAGCATGTTTTATTCAGGTGAGAAGGGTAGGAACGATAGGATGGACCCCGGCTGTGGAGGCTCTGTGCTGATGGGACCTTAAATCAGATGAACACAGCGTATCGCAGAGATCAGGGACTCCGCCGCTGAACCGCAGGCATGTTGGAGACAAAGTGGTGGATTTTGTCTCTTGCACAATGAATGTGGAGTTTGTGTGGAGTGTGGATTGGGTTAAGGTGAAATGGAGGTTGAAATAAAATAAAATCCACTGCTAATTCGACTTCTCCTGTTGTTGGGGATAGTTGGCCTCAGTATGAATGGCTTTGCAAGCTGCAGTCAAACCTTAACCAAAGCCTCAGCTGAGGGACTGACTGGTCTTGATCAGCCTTGACTGAGCCGTTAAGTTCTGAAAGTGTCTCCATGACTAAAGTGAAAGTTGGTTAAAAGTCTCATGTGGACAAATATGGTGACCGACAGTTGGAAGGCTTCCAGGATTTGGATGGACATGAAACTCACCTGTATAAAAACTGTGGAGCTTCGATTAAAGACGAATCAAAGGTACAAGCCTGTGGGCATAAAGACTGAAGAAGTAAACTACGAATCCCAAAGTGCATTTCAAGCCAAATATTGGATCTCATCGCTCTGACTCTGTTTCATGCTAAAGTTTCATCTTTTTAGAAAACTGTTAACGCAGTCTGCAGCTTAAATGAATTCACTTTCAGGTTCAAGGTCAGTTCAGCAGCTCTGATTCTCGCACCTGCACGCAAGCAGCAGCTGCCGAGGCTCATGGGTATTGTAGTATTTAGAGCCATTTTTTTCCATCAATTTCTGGCATTTTTCGGCCTTATGGACAACAACTTTTGGCACTCAATAAAAGCTCCTTGTGGTATCACGGTTTGATGGATTTGGGGAACCACAAACGATGCATGACATCGGCATTTGAGTGTCAAAGTGCTTACTCTGCAGAAAATCAACCAGCCCTCCATCTGCAGTTCACAACAAAAGAGTGACATCATGTGCAAACAACCTATTGGACTTGTGTAAAAGATATTTTTAAAATGCTCCCTCAGTTGCTGCTGTTTTCCCTGAAGCCACGCGAAGCACTCCAGACCTGCACACACGTCCACAGGTGGGTTTTCAAAGCAGCGTTCGGAGAGCAAACTGAAGCTGAGTGCAGACTGAATGAAAGGTTCACCGTTTCCACTTCATCACTGTGTCGTTCTGGTTGTTCCCATTACAGAGAGTGTTACCGCTGTCAGGGTCTGTTTACCTCACCTGGCGCTCTCTCGCTCTCTCTCTCTCTCTCTCTCTCACACACACACACACACACACACACACACACACACTGCCCCTTGCTCTAGCACTTAACAGATAGAAAGAAACAGGCTTACAATGCGAGTAGCAGACAGCAGAGTGGGAGGACACACACATACAGCAGCACTGCAGCTCTTACAACCTCACAAAGACATGAACCGATGATGTGTGCATCAGTGTTTAACGTCGGACTACAGATCAATGCAAGCAGCCTCATACTATAATTCTACACATGGCCATATGGAGGCATTGCTGCTTTGGTTCCACTGTCTCTCCCTGCTTTGGGGGGAACTTGACTGAATCTGAATTCACGGCTCAGGAGCTGACACTCAATCCAAGCTCCAGGTACTGTCGAGGGGGGATGGACAGTTTGTTCACAACACAGCAAACATGCCGAGTGATAAACCAGGACTAGTGTGTAGCTTAAGTATTCAACAACACGTGTTGTTCACATCTAGTTTAACTAAATTTCCCAGTAACATTCAGGTGGTGCAGGTATTTTCAGAATCTTGTACTATTTCCAAAAGTGAGCTATTATTCCACTCAGTAACAGGACAGCTTGACCAAAGGCTGGCATCTGCCTCTTACATGCAGCCACTTCCTTGCCATCTGCTCACCTGCACAGACAGTACTTTTCCACTCTCACCCTCCTTGTCAGCCTGCCCACTCACCTGACCCTCACCTGTTTCTCATTACCAATCAGCCCAGCATTTAAGCAGCTCCTCCACACTTACTCTCTGCCAGATTGTTCTTTGCTCTAATGCAAGACTCTGCTCACCTGTTACCTGCTAAAAAAACCCTCAGCCCTCCGCCTTTGAGCAAGAGTTTTAGAAAATGACATTAAATGTGAGAGAATGTGATGGAAAATCAATATCACTATCCACCATCCATTATATTCATGTACTTCTTCAATCTAAACTTTGCAGTAGATAAAACACATCAAGGCTGAACTGAGAAGCAAACCCTCATAGATTCTCAAAGGTTGAGCTTCCATAGAAAAGAGCTTCAAGATTCTACCAACAACAACAGGAACATCTACGATGTTCAATCACTTTGTTGTGTCTGTGTTCAGTAAAGTCCTCTGACCTTTGGGGAGTCTCAGGGATTTCTGCCTGGTCCAAGGTCAAAAACCGGAGAGAAGCCAAGTCATTACAGATCTTTAAAAAACATCTCATTGTAAAACCCACTTTTTGTTTTTATTTTGCTGAATTTCTGGCTTCATATTTTGCGGTTTATACTTTGTCTACTTATTCTTGAATATGTTTTCATTCTTTCTCTTGTGTTTTTCTGGAAAATGCTTTGGAAAGAAGTTCAGCTCATTTCAGAGTAATGAGAATTTCAAAGTACACAGTTCGGTATGAATCTTATGATCACTACTGACCAAGTTCTGTCGTCACAGAGATATGTGATCATTTTTGAAGAGCGTGAGGCGTTGTTGTTGTTTCATATTTAACACATAGCCTCACTTTTCTCGGCGTGTTGCTGAGCTCTTGGCTTCAGAGCAGCGATTTCACTGCTTCCTCTTCCTCACTCATTCATTTTTTATCATGAAGTTTAAATCCATCCCAGTGTTGCTGCTTGTTTCTGCCCGTTTTCTTGAAAAACTCAGCTGCAGGCAGCTTGTGTGTGCACGTATCTGATACTTGTTGCTTTGCTGTGGTGTGTTCATGTGCTGTGGGAATCTCCACATCTGAGACATGACTGTTGGCTGATGAAGTTCAGATCACATTCAGATTTAATTTTGAACATGTTTGCTTCGTGTTTCTTATTTTGGGATTGGTTTTCTTTCCAACGCTGCCTGGCAGGCACACTTTTGGATATCTGGAGACGCTAACATTCACACAGATGTTACAGTCTTCGTCTTTTACTCCTTTAAGGCCGTCATATTTCAGTCTTTTTTCTATATATATTATTCTTATTGTCAACAAATGTCAGAAAAAGCCCAAAACTAAACTGGTGAATCTCTCAACACTTTCTGACGTGTCTGTCTGTGGCTCTCAAGCTCACTGAAGGCATAAATCTTTAAAGACGGCTCAAAATATACAGTTTGGCTTTTTAAGGAAATTACTGAAACAGGAGTAAATAATGCATTTACTCGGGACTATTTTCAGTTCACTTGAGTCCACATTAGTCCAGAAAGTCTGCCACTGTGACACCCCCAAGACTGAGGCGACTGCATCTGCGTGTCGGCTCGCGGTATCTTCATGTTATCCTAATGTTTTGTTTTAGCTGCTGGTGTTTTAAAAAGCTTCATTTTGCTACTTGTAGTGACTCAATGACCCCCGAGAGCTTCGTTATGAAATGCTGTGTGCATGCTGTGTTCTCTACACGACAGGAGCCACCATTCGAGACAGAATTTGAAGAAGCAGACATGATATTGCATTTGTACAGGAGAAATGATTCTTTAATGCCCCTGGGGAGAGCTAGCACTGTGATTGGTGGGAAGTGTCCCATTCACACACTCAGGCACACAGCAGGAAGGAGGAAGCTGCTGCTGATGTCGAGAGTGATTACAGCAGCGGGTTAAATCTCCTGAGCCGCCGACAGACTGAACCTGAAGCTCTCTGCAGGCCATCGTCACCTTTAACGGACGACCCGCTACCCATAATACAACCTGACAGGGACGGGCAGCCGAGGAGAGGAGGACACAGCTTCACGACACACCTACCTTTGTTTGGTCGCTACCGCTTACTGTTCTCTGCTGATAACAGAACAAGAAGTGAAAGGCTCCATGTTCAAACAGTCAGCCTAAATTTATTTGAGTTTTGCATCAGATATTTTATTATACATCAAAAACTCATCAGGCATGCATGCACATGGCCGTGCCCTATGCATAATCATCCATACTGTACTAGACAAGACACAGACACACAAGACACTGCTGGTTGATAAAGAGCTTTCAGTGGTACCACCTGACCTTCATCTACAGATGTTTTCCAGTTGCTATGGAGTTGAAGATGCTGGAATTTCTATTTTTTCTAGTTTTTGTTTTTGTGATTGATAGGCCATTAGCAACCACAACATCCTTTTGGTATACGGTTGCTACGCTACAGCTACCACAACAGAGGGTAACAGAGGACATATGAGACTTTGTGGTTTAATTTTCTTTGTGTCAGTGGAGCAGAGACGTCTTTCTTCAGACAGCAGATTGATTGTACAAATATTGGCATGTTTGAATGGCACACAAAGCTTAAAATATAGAGTAATATTTACAGTCAGGAGTGTATATTTACCCTGAGCTTTACTAAACATTTGGAAGACACAGGGAAATGTGAGACTTATTATCCAATCTGTCCTGTGTAGATGTTCATTAGATCTTATAGGGATACAATAGAATATGAATGCACATGTGGGGTTGGTAGGGCTGAACTTCTAAATGCAATGTCACCCATAACTGATAAAAACGACAACAAACAAAACAAGACAAAACTTTATGTGCGCACCTTCTCCCCAGTTTAGGTGACAAACGACTGCACTGTAACGTCCTACTGGCTGATTAAGTTTAGATGTTCGGGTAAAGCACAAGGTTTGCTGACTGGTTCCACAGGAGCAGCTGCATTTTTAGATTAAGATCGAAGCAGCTGCATCAAATGTGAGTAAGACAGTAAACCGAGGCCATGAAACTGCGAGTCTGAAGTGCCCAAACAACAGAATAGACAACATTTTTCTTAGTTCAGTTTTAAAGTGGTTCAGCAACAGAACAAGAAACAACAGGAGACACGAACACGGCCGCTCACACAGTTAACTGTGCTGTTTTACTCTCACAGAGAAAGGAATGTGTGATATCTTCAGTGGGTGTGCGTTTACAGCGTTCATGTATGGAAACAGCCTCTCAGTGAAGGTGTGTGTATACGTGTGTATGTGTGTGTCAGTATCAGCGTCAGAGAACGACAGCTTTCCTCTGTTCCAGTCCAGTTTGACTCTGATCCTCTGGAACCTCTTCTTTACTGCGAGAACGGTGGGGTGATTTGGACCAGAGTCCGCTGTGTACTCATCATCGCAGAACACAATTCTGAATAATCCAGACAGTTTGTCTTCTTTACTCAGGACGGACTCGGCTAACACTCCCACTGCCCAGACCGGACTGCGTCCTACCTCCACGTCCCAGCTGTGAGTCCCTGAGTCAAAGCCCTGAGAGCCCAGGACAGAGATGAAGGAATCAAACCTCTCTGGGTTTTCAGGAAGTTTCTGTCTCTGTCCTCGTCTCACACTGGTCAGATCTTCAGACAGGATGAGTTCTGGATGAGCAGTGTTTGGGTCCAGAATCACAGGAGTGTAGGAGACCATCTCCTTCATCTTGTTCCAGATGTTGAAGGTCAGGTTGCCCAGGTGTTTGGCCACGTCTATCAGAGCTCCTGAGGGCAGCTGTGGATCATCCAGCAGGGGGCGCTGCTGGACTCTTTCCACTGCAGCCTTGTAGTTCTGCAGGAATGAGACGTCTTCAGCTCTCAGCTCCTCCTCTGTGGCCCTGATTGTGTCTGAAAGAGCTGATATGTCTCTGCTCAGAGTCTCAGACTTCTTCTTCATCACTTTACTTTTTTGCTCCTCTTCCTCCCTCAGAGCAGTGATCCTGGCCTCCTCTTCCTCTTGTAGAAACTGGTGAAGCTTCTTAAACTGCTCTTTAATCTGCCTCTCTGTGTGTCGGGCCTGGACCTTAATGTGTTCTGCTGTTTGATCACAGTTTCCTTTAACTTGTTCAAGGAGCTTCAGCTTCTCCTGTAAGGGCTTCAGGGAGTTCTTGAGCTCCTCTTTGTGATCCCGTGCAGCTTCATCGATGGGTCTGAATCTGTGGTTGTTGTGTGTTTCTGAATCTCTGCAGACGACACACACTGGCTGCTGATGGTCCAGACAGAAGAGCCTGAGGTTCTCAGAGTGCAGACTGCAGAGAGCCTCTGATCCTGCTGAAGATCTCTGATCTCTCCTCAGTGAGAAGGCCTCGCACAGGTTCCTCAGCGCCAAGTTGCGAGGTGGATCACTCAGTAAGGGCATTCTTTTACAAACTGGACACTCCTTTATGTGTTTTCCTGTCCACCATCTCGTCAGACAGTCCTTACAGAAGCTGTGGCAGCATGACAGAATGACAGGATCTTGATAGATGTCCTGACACACAGGACAGAGGAGATCTTCTTCTAATAGGGAAGCCATCGTCTATCTAACGAAGATGGAAACAATGGGTACACAGATAAAACTTCACACTCTCCACTGAGAACTATCTGAAAGTACTTTTGCTGTTAAACTTCTTTCTTTCCAGTATCCTTGTACTCACTGTATGTCCAGACTTCCGTCTGTAGCTCGTTTCCCCCAGCAGACGTCGTGGCTTTACTCTGAATCTGTCTCTGTGTCTCTTCACAGCTGAAGAACAACACTCTGCATTTCTTGGTTTGTCTCAGGTAAGGTGAGCCAGGTAAGGGGTGGAGCTCTCAGAAGTTTTACCAGAATTCACTTTCATTTTCATTTGTTCTGTATGTTATGAAAGTAATCTGGCACACTTTTGAAACCTGCTCCAGTTTTCTTTTCCATTACAGTGAACCTACAGAAATTTGTCCATATTTTTATTTTATCAAAACCAAGATGAATTTATTCGGTACTTCTCTAGGATTAAAATATAGTTCCATTAAATTGCAGGCCTTGTGTCAGCCAACTGCAAAAGAGGAGGGCTCTGTCATCATGAAGAATAAACAGGATTCAAAGCCTTGCAAAAGATAACAGAGACACCAAAAGCACCACGTGACAGAGGATCAACCAGTCGGACCAGTTCACCTGTGAAATCCTCACTGAGAGCCGTGCTGCAAGTAGAAGCCTCATACATTCAACACAGAATCTGTGTGTGGTTCACTGAGAGGTTCACGGAGGTTTGTCCTCCAGGAGGCATTACGGGGTCAATAAAATCAGTGTGGTTCATCCTGTCAGACGCATGAATATAGAGTCATTGCAGTGGACATTTTGGCCTGAGAATGGTGCAAGAAAACAGACGATTGAGGGTCCAAAATGGCGCAGGGTCGTCCTCTGAGGAGCATGAGTGTGCTCCATCAACCCCGTGGCTATTTGTTGGCTGTTTTTATTTGTTTCAGGCTCATTGGTAACAGGTGAGAGGATCATGATTGGGTATGAAAGGGGCATCCTGGAAAGGCTCAGTCGATCACAGGCGAGGATGGAGCGAGGTTCACCACTTTGTGAACACATGATTAGATGAAGGAGATTAACGCATGGGCTCAGGGACACTTCTTCAAACTGCTGTTGGTAAACACAGTTCATTTTCAGGTGATTTTATTCTGTTTTTATTTCATTTTACACAGTGTTCGATTGTTTTGGAATCCGGATTGTACGTACTGACTTTTCTGTCCATTTATAATCCACACACCTGAGAACAACGCTGCTCTGTACCTGAACTGTAACTGGTTATAGACAATGAGCTCAGAAAAAGTGTGTCAGTTTAACGCCTCCTTGGGTTTGGTAACTGGTTACTCAGGACCAACTGCCAGCTCAGCATTTTTTAGATTCAGATCACATTTAATGCATCTAATGCGATATAATAGAAAGTGAAACCATGTCCACACAAGCTAAGCAGACAAAGAGTACTCTCTCTCTCTCTCTCTCTCTCTCTCTCTCTCTCTCTCTCTCTCTCTCTTTTTCAATACTGCAGTAATGTAAATGTGTGTATTAGCTTTTATTATTGAGAGTTCTTAATTTATAAACTATTCCAAAGACTATATAACATGCAGATTTTTCTTTATTCAAATTAGCACTTCACATCACAAACACAGTAAAACCTATTAAACATATACTTGTTATTACTGTACAAACTTGTGAAATACACAAATCCCAAAATATGAAGCGTCTTCTGAGCCCAAATCACTTCCATTGTAAAAATAACTTTACACAGTACATATTTCATTTGTGACGCTCAGATTTTCATCAAAATTAAGAGGAAAACTGAATACTGAAAGCTGTATTCTGAAATCGGCTTGAAACACACTTTAACTGAAAGGCCACCAACGCCTGCTGGACACTTTGCCTTCTGTCGAAAAAGGCTCTGGTAATATCTTCAGTGGCAAATCTTTGTTCAAGTTGAAGTATGGAAACAACTTGTCAGTGAAAGTGTGTGTGAAGGTGTGTATATGTGTGTTTTTATCCGGATCGAAGAACGATAACTTCCCCCGTTTCCACTCCAAACAAACTCTGATCCTCTGGAGCTTCTTCACTGAGAGAACCATGTTTGGTCCTGGTGGTGTGCACGCTGTGTATTTGTCATTATGAAACAGTATTATCCATAATCCAGACTGAATGGCGATGTCTTCCTTTCTGTGGACTGACTCTGCTGCCACACCCAGAACCCAGCCTGTACTGTCTCCAACCTCCACGTCCCAGCTGTGAGTCCCTGAGTCAAAGCCCTGAGAGCCCAGGACAGACATGAAGGAATCAAACCTCTCTGGGTTTTCAGGAAGTTTCTGTCTCTGTCCTCGTCTCACACTGGTCAGATCTTCAGACAGGACGAGTTCTGGATGAGCAGAGTTTGGATCCAGAATCACAGGAGTGTAGGAGACCATCTCCTTCCTCTTGTTCCAGATGTTGAAGGTCAGGTTGCCCAGGTGTTTGGCCACGTCTATCAGAGCTCCTGAGACCAGCTGTGGATCATCCAGCAGGGGGCGCTGCTGGACTCTTTCCACTGCAGCCTTGTAGTTCTGCAGGAATGAGACGTCTTCAGCTCTCAGCTCCTCCTCTGTGGCTCTGACTGTGGCTGAAAGAGCTGATATCTCTCTGCTCAGATCCTCCATCTTCTGCTTCATCATCTGACTCTTCTGCTCCTCTTCCTCCCTCAGAGCAGTGATCCTGGCCTCCTCTTCCTCTTGTAGAAACTGGTGAAGCTTCTTAAACTGCTCTTTAATCTGCCTCTCTGTGTGTCGGGCCTGGACCTTAATGTGTTCTGCTGTTTGATCACAGTTTCCTTTAACTTGTTCAAAGAGCTTCAGCTTCTCCTGTAAGGGCTTCAGGGAGTTCTTGAGCTCCTCTTTGTGATCCCGTGCTGCTTCATCCATGGGTCTGAATCTGTGGTTGTTGTGTTTTTCTGAATCTCTGCAGACGACACACACTGGCTCATGATGGTCCAGACAGAAGAGCTTGAGTCTCTCAGAGTGCAGACTGCAGAGAGCCTCTGATCCTGCTGAAGATCTCTGATCTCTCCTCAGTGAGAAGGCCTCGCACAGGTTCCTCAGCGCCAAGTTGCGAGGTGGATCACTCAGTAAGGCCGTTCCTTTACAAACTGGACACTCCTTTGTGTGTTTTCCTGTCCACCATCTCTTCAGACAGTCCTTACAGAAGCTGTGGCAGCATGACAGAATGACAGGATCTTTAAAGATGTCGTAGCAGACAGGACAGAGGAGATCTTCCTCTATTCGTGAAGCCATTTTCTCTTTCAGTGGAAAACACAGCAGGCACTCAGCAAAATCTGAAAGAGAGCCCGTCAGGTGTCAGTACACTCTCTCCACTTTAGAGGACTCTCTCCTTCATCCACTACTGGAGCATGTCCTCTGGTTGTTGTTCTCCATCAGTGTTGTGATTTAAGTCTGATGAGTCTTATTGTCTCTCAGTGTCTGTGCCACGTCTCAGTGAACGATAACCTGTATTTCTTGGTTTTCTTTAGGTGAGCCTGGTAAGGGGTGGAGCTCTGTCATGCCCTTTAGTTGGGTGTTCACTTCGCACGTTGTGCTAGATTTAATCTGTGAAGATGATGTTAAAAAACGTAGGCTTCACACACTTTATTTTTTGATGTTGCGTTGTTGATATTTGTCATTTGTGGCAGGATTTTAGCATTTCATGAGCATATGTAAATAAAGTTGGATTAACAAGTGTAACATGAAAGTCTCAGTGTGCACTGCCGTCTGCTGATCCAGGGGTAATACCCGAGCAAGGTGACGTTATCAGCAGCACAACCTATTGATCTGTCGGCGTTATCGTTTGTCAGGACGGCTGCTGGCATTGATAAGGCTTCAGGATCGGCTGCCGTAGCTGCTGGCTATTGATCTGCTCTTCTTTCTAGCTGAATATACACAGTCCTGGGTATCGATAACAAAGAGCTATAATTTAATAGCACAGTGGCTGGTATTGATTGGTCCATCTAATGATGTTATCAAACACCAAGGAGTATTGATAAATGTGATAGGAGTGGTCTATAAGTTCAACGAGGCGAGGTCAGCTGAGGGGGGGGCGGCAGTTGCGACCGTGTGTGTCTTGCAGCGTTGTCCTTATTGCTGTTGGGTCCTGTGTTTCATGCCCCTGTGCTGTATAATAAGAAACAACCAACAAATACAGGCCAGTCACTAATAAAGGCCTCGTACAACTCATTTAGGGGGATGGATCACCTACAGGTACTCTAGTGGCTCACACGGTAAATTCTGTATCATGTCATTTCTACAGCACTAACTGCTTCAGTGCAACAAGCCTGTTGACAGTGCTGAGACAGAGGGCTGCTGTAGTTTACTGTTTCTTTAAAATAATCCGTTAGGTTAAATCTCTTTGGAGTATATTGTGCTCCACAAAAGAGGAATATTTTGCAGTTAGGAGACAGAAGTCAGTGTTATACATATTGTGAAACATTGTCCCTTTAGCGACTGAGATACAAATCTAGGTAAGTGACTCCTGACAAACCAGCTAGCTTGGAGCTTTTTTTTGCCCTCCTCAGTTTGTCTTTATTGAATTAAATGACGTACAATCCTCACTGTACACAGAAAATAGAACCAATCTGGACGATTCGACTGATGAGCACTAGCATGTTCCTGGCTTGGTAGCGTGTTAGCTCTTAGCTCGTCAGCAACAGTAGCTCACCAACCAGCCAAGCAAATATTCCTCACATCACCAAGCACTGTATGAATGAAATTTGCTGTCAATGAAACACTTCCTGTTAGTTTTTTTCACATTAAAAGCACAGGTCTACCAGGAAATGTAGCATATATGTCCCTTGAGCCTCTGGAATATGAAACATTTGAGCAGGAAGTGTAGAGTTTAATTGACACTTAAAACAATAGCTGTAAAACTCACGCGCATGAGCGCACGCACGCACGCACCCACACACACACACACACACACACACACACACAGTCAGACTCTCATTGCAATCATCTTCTAATTTCTGTCCCACACAGTGAATTCTGAGGATTAAGCAGGAAGTCGTAATTTCTCCCATGCGTCATGATATCAGATGGGAGCTGTATGAACAAAATGTGTCTGGTGAAAGAAAGATGGAGACAGGAAGAGCGAGCATGAGGATGTAAAGAGGTGAGAGAGATGAGACAAGATATTAACTAATTACTCTGAGGTAAATGCTGAGAGAAGCATTTCCTCCAAGTACTCCCGAACCATGTGTGCAGTATCATTCATCATCGCAGTATGGAGGTTATTACAGTCTTTACATTTTATCTGTGCAGCAGCTGATGACCTGCTGATTCAAACGGCTTCAAAGCAGAGGTCTAAACCAGGGGTGGGCAAAGTCAGGCCTCTGGGCCATATGTGGCCCATGAGACTGTTAATAAATACAAAAAATAATGTGAATGGCATAATCCTACTTTTGAACAGCAAATCATCAAGACTGCAGTGAAGTCTTTATATATTATAAATCACTGTGGAGTATTGGCATATGATAAGCCTTCAAACTGATGAATTAATTAGTCAAACTGGTGCTGGAGCAGATTTCATCATCTCACTGCTGGTACAACATGTCCACACCAACAGTGCTGCTTGCTTTGTTTTAATGCAGTGCCATTCTCGAACTGAGAGCCTGCTCAGCCTTATTGAAGCATTCATCTGAGAACTGAAGGCCTTGATCAGTCATTACAGACACAACATACAGACAGTTGGAAATTTGTGTTATTTGCCGGCCTGCCAGTGGGAATTACAGTTCGTTAAGCCCGCAACAGAAAAAAAAAAAAAACCAGTGTGCATGTTGTTCATCACACATGCATCTCTCAGAGTCTGTGTGGTGATATATGCATGTGGCAGAACTGGATGACTGTTCAATATGTTCTGCTATGCTGAGCTCTTGTGGGGACTGATGAGAGACATAGAGTAAGTACCAAGTGTATATTCTGTCTTCACATTACAGCCATAAGTTTGAAAACACTGAAACAGAAGAGTTTTCTTTTCCCGCCTGATTTCTTTTTTGCAAATAGATGTTTGCAGATGACTATAATTTGGACTTTATTAACTGGAAAACACAATGGGACCACAGCATGAAGCCTTTCCTTAGGCCAAGTTAAACAAAAACTGATGATAATACCACAGAAACTGAACATTTTCATGTTTTCTCTAATGATATATCTTGGTGTTCCCCCAAAAAGCTATTTATTATAGTTGTGTAGAGAAATATCTATATTCATATTCATGAACTGTAAATTTTGGCAAAATATATTCATTTTACTATATTTATCACTTCAAACTGTTCTTTGATATGAGGTGTTTCTGAATAACCACTGAAGGCTTATCAGCATGTTCATTGGCTATTTGAAGTGTCAGTCATCTGCAAATCAGTTGCAATTGGCTCGATCTTCACATGGAAGAAGAGAACGACGCCCTTCTGTTCAGCGCAGCCTTTTATTGGCTTCTCTGGTTGCTAGCTTCATATGGAGGGTCGTGATTGGTCGAGCGAGCTGTCACTTGAAGCCCGGAAGTTGTAAAGACGAGCATATTGCCCGCTAATTTGAATGGAGAAAACATCTTTCTGTGGATTATTTTCATGTTTTGGACTAAATATTTTTACTGCAGTGGATCGTCTGGACCTTTGTCCGTGTTACCAGACAATTTTTGTCTGAGTGTTGTTGATCTGTGGATCACCGAGACATGTTTGTCTGGTCTGTATCAGCGACTCAGTGGTTACCTCTATTTTATTATAATTAAGTATATTTATTATTACAGTATTTAGAATCTCTGCTATAATGCTTTTATTTTGGTCTGGAGCAACAAGGACTGAGGAGGCTTCCCAGAGGAGCCTTGAGAGCAGATGGATACAAAAGAGAGACGCTCAGTTATTGGAAATCTATTATTGATTGGCCACTGCAGCCGATCGGGCTGCTTTAAAACCCCATCAGCACAAGACATCCTGTTTTATACCAGGACGAAAACCAGAACCAACCTGAGCAGAACGTTATTCTCAATGTTTCGATTTTATTTGTTGCTGATTTGCCATCAAAGTTCTATCATTTCCCTCTCTATCAGTAATAAGATCATAGTGGAAATCTCATCATGACCTGGATTATTAAACCATTCATTTACAAACAGCTTATCAATAAACAATGCAGAAGCAAATATTAGTAGATGAACAACATGTTGCTTTGAGCATGCTAACTCCAAGGCATCAAAAGACTGCAGAGCTGCTGACAGGCGATCTAACCGTTCAGTCAGACGATCGTTTGTGAGAAAGAAATTTCGGTAAAACATGTTTCCTCAGTCGTCGTCGTCCGTCTTTCATCATCTTTTCATCTTCTGTCTCAGTCCTGGAGATGTAAGGAAAAGATGAAAGTGAGGGAAAAGTCAATGCAATGAAGTGAAGCATTTAGGGACGCACCCAGCCTTTTTTCATGTCGGTGTTGTCTCGATGCGATAGATTGTATGGAAGGTCTTTCCTCGCGGTGATTCACGGTGTTGCACGCTCTTTTTCAAAAGTGTGTGGAGGAACAAAAGGAAGAACTACCGTCACGCCTCCGAACTGCTGGTCAATCTCTACATGAAGTTTGAGCGCTGGTCTGAGCATGCGGATGAATTACAGCTCATCCAACGTGAATATAGTGGAGCGAGAGAAATTCTTTGAGTTAAGCATCAAGACTTTCTGTACTTCACAGAAACTTAGACTCAAACTTACAACACCATGCCGAGCGAGCCGGTAGATAAAACAGCCCCTGAACCAACCTTCACCTCCCATTTCCCATGAAAGAACAGCACATCAATTGATTCATTTACCATACCCCCCCCCCAAAAAAAAAAAAAAAAAATCAATGCCACCAGCTGCTTTCATCTCTCTGAAACTTCAACCAAGACGAGAAGCGCTGATATATTTTCGAACACACTGACTGTGGACGGTACTCACATCTCTATTTGCAGTCTACTGGAGGATCAAATCAATGTCGAGCCCCGATGGCGCTGATATTCCCCCAGAAGCTTGAATACCCTGAGCAGATATCACGGCAATCCGCCTGCTAGATTATGAATATTTCGCTTGCTCAGATAATGTTGCATGTGATTGGCTTGTGACTGCAAACAGTCAGTTTCAAATGAACATGCTCACAAGGTTAATGAAGACTTGAAAGAGTCAGCTGATAGTCACGGTACACGTTGTTAGTATCAGGAAGTTCGAGTGTTACCTTGGTACACCCTGGTCCTGACATGCCAGTACATCAGACTTGTAAGTTTTCAGGTACCTGCACACCTGTCAGGCCAGAGGAGTGCAGCGCATACTCACAGGACGGACAGACATCAAGTGGAAGTGACGCAGTTTTACTTTATTATCCTTCCAAAATGTTAAGTTGCTGACTGTATAAAGATTATAACTTATGAAACCAGACGTGTGTTTCTTAACTTTGATGATTTACGGGCTAACAAGCGCTAGCAGCTACTGTCTGACTTTCCTGAATGATTCAAACTCGGCCACGTAACCCAAAAGAGAGCACTTATGGGCTCAAGTGCAACAAAGTGCTTCTTGGATTGTCTGACGTTAAGGAAGTCAGTAATGATTGGAACTTGTGATTCAGTGCAATTCCATGAATCAGTTGGACACTGCAGTTTTAAGCGAATGTTAGTCAGGAATGAAATTGCTGGGGACTATTTTCAGCAGTGCATTAATCAACATTTGCTGCTCCTGTGAGTACGTCACCACAGTGGCTCATTGAGGTGTTTTGTTGTTGGACAACAGTGAAGCTTTATGGCTCGGAGGAATAAGATACATCAGGCATTGGATGCACAGACAATACTTGTCACTAGTGACAATTCAGCATTGACTTTCGGCTTTTCGTGGGATTTATTGACAAAAAAAAAAGAATATCGAATATCACGAGACTCAGCCAAACTCTGCTCGTGCATCATTGTGCACAGTGAGGGTCAGACATCCAACTCATGGAACAATAAGAAAACCACATCTTTGAGTGGAGGGGACTTTAAATGAGTTTGATTTTCCGGTACGTTTTGACTCGAGACTTAAGGCTTTGCTCCTCCTTTTCTTCCTCTCATGTGATCTCCCCCTCTCGTCTCCTGCCTCTCTCTGTCTTGTTTCTTTGCATACCGTCTCGTCTATAGCAGAGCCTCTACGCAGATAAATGCATTCATTTCCATCCCTGACTGCTCAGCCGAATAATTCCCTCCTCTCTGTTCCTTATGTGGAGCGGGGACTGTTACTGTGAGAATAAATGACATCTCAGACCCCGCCGCCATCTCTCAGGATGAGGAAACGAGCAGCAGCCGGCTCTGAATGAAGCGAGATGGATGGATCAGTCAACCGATTCATCCATTGATCTGTTGGTTTCTGTGAACTGCAGCTGTCATGGAAGAGATGATGCGTAACGTTATTCCTTAAAATATGTTGAGAAGAAACATAAATGATGCATTGATGTTGCAGCAAATAGTAAATAGTAGTGCGGAGTGTGTGTGTGTGTGTGTGTGTGTTTGTATGTGCTGTTGTGTGCGTGAGCCACATGCCAAAACATGTAATGCAGCCGCCGGTCCACCGTGTCTGTGTCACATTTTGTGTCGTCTAGGCGTGAAAACAGCACCATCCCATTCCGTGGTCAAAATATCGATAACAAATATGCTTCAGTTCTTTCAAATAAAGCAAACATTTCAGGTAACAGTTGCATTTTGGGTATGCAAGAATCCGTCCCTGGTCTCCAGAGTGAAAGCCTCTATTCCACCGGTCTGCCCCGGCCTCCACCCCAAAGCAGACTTTGCTACTCCTTATACAACATTTGTTGTCCTTCACTACCATCATCATCGCCCCCTGCTGGTAAAGCACCTTCATGCATGCATACATGTGTGTACTTTCCACACAAAGGTGAGGCAAACCCTCACACAGAAACTCGTGAATATGAATGTAACTCTACGTACAGTTCCTGTGATGGAAACACGACTGAGTGTGTGAATGCGTCACAAACTGCCTCGAAGCCCTTATAGACAGAGGTGAAATAGAGGGCAGACTGCTGGAACAACCAAAGAAAAGATGAGAAAAAATTTGACGGACAGACAAAGAGAGATGGAGAGAGAGAGAGAGAGAGAGAGAGAGAGCATAACGAGGGAGAGAGAGGGAGGGCTGAAAGACAAGGTGTGGTGACAAGGTGAAGAGAGGAGAGCAGACAAGCTGCCACCGACATTCACATCCAAGACAACTGCTTGGCCTTTCCGCACACACACACGCACACACACAGCGTCAAGATGACAAATGAAGGTCGGACAACGTGTCGCCCACCTCAAGAAATCCAGGTGGAGCTCCGTTCCAAACCTTTGAAGATATAGCGAGAGACACTGGTTGTCAGACGACGGCCAGATGTTGCACACATCGTTTTAAGGGCCAACATGAAAATGTCTCAACTCAGAATAAAAAAGATGTCACGTTTAGTCTAAATCTGAAGTCTACTGCAGACTTCTCGACACAAGTTCTTCATGAATGAAGCTTTATTACCATTAACTACACACACAGCGACTAATACGTGCCACACGTGTGAGTGACAACCATCAGATGAAGAATAATCTCTCAGTGAGATGCATCAGTTAGTGGAAACACACAAGAACAAGTGGATGAAATTGAAGTGAGGTGTTTCACCTCTGCTTCTCGCGGGCAGTCTCAGGCCGGTCTGTTGAGGTCAACAGACTTCAAAGCTCACTAATGAACCTGTTTCCCAAATGATCAACAATATCATTGAAAATAGGTTTGTATCAACTATAAGAAAATGGTGATGCATGCTTTATAGAAATATTTCTCCACACAAATAAAGTTTCTGTTAGTTCAGGGTTTGTTGTCCCTGCGTCCAAAGTCGGTACGTTGAAAACTTTCCTTTCATACGATCAATCAAACACGATGTATCAGTTGGTGCACATTTAGCTCTGCATTGCACCGTCACTTCTGCTACCCTGCCCTCCACGTGTAAGTCCTTCATGAAGTCCAGGTCCTGGAACAGTGCCTCTAAAAGGGTCAGCTGCAGGTCGGTGTCAGGGCCGATCTGTGAAAGCAGGTCAGAAATCGATAAACTGGCTTAGATTCTCGCTCCCACTGGCGCTCCGCACGTCTTCATCCTCCATCAGAGCTGTTGGTTGACCCAGAGGCCACATGGACGACAACTTCAGGGTCACTTCATTCATCAGTTAAAGATACCAAATGTTCATCAGCATCGCTGCTGATTCCTGCGACAGGGATTATTTAAACTGTACGTGAATAAAAAGAAATCACGTGAGGTGAAATTCAGATCTGGGACAGTTTCACCGTCAGTCAGAGCGTAACAGGAACATGTCACACCTGATGTAATGTGCAAACTACCACAGTGTGGAGGACAGAAGAGGAAGTGGCAAAGTGGATTAGACCAGAGAGAAAGAAAGTGGAGAGGAGGGAGATAAACAGAGCGACGCGTCACAGACACTCAAACTCTCCAGCTTATTTTTTTAGCTCAGAGAATTTAAACACATCGTTGTTTTTCCTCCTGCTCTTTGTTTACATCATAATCAGATGATGAGCTGATCAGACCTCAGCCGTCCTCCCTCCTTTGTCTTTTCAGCTCCTTCCTGCCAAGATGGAAAAACCCCCTGACGTGTGGTTTTACTTTATAATCATTGACTTCTTCTCATGGGTCCATTTTAACAGACCTGAACAAAGGACATAAATTCAGATTAAACCGCAAATAGAAAAGGACTTGGAGCAAGTACAACAAACTGCTGGAAATCAGGTCACCATGTGTGTGTGTGTGTGTGTGTGTGTGTGTGTGTGTGTGTGTGTGTGTGTGAGCAGACATCAGTTCTACAGTAATGATTTATATTGGGACCTCTGTTTAGCTTATTCTCACTCCAGATGTTGGCATTCAGTGCAGTGAAGTTCAGACATGTTTGCGCTGTTTTATTTATATTTTATGTAAATGCAGTTTGTGTATAAATGCAACAACATTCAAAAAATGTTTTTCATGCAAATATTTTGAAATGCATCTTTTTGCTTCTTTTATTTAAAACTTGCATGCGCATCAGAAATTCATTCATGAATTTGTTTTACATTTAAATACATCAATGTTTGGAACCGTCCACAGGTAAACAGGTGACTGGAGACAGGTGAGAGTTTCATGATCGGGCATGAACGGGGCATCCTGGGAAGGCTCAGTCACCGCTTTGTGAACACATGCTGTGATCAGGGACACTTCAGAGAACCTTTAAACACGGTTTGTTTGCAGATGATTGTGTTTGTTTTGCACAGCGTTCAACTTCTTTGGGATCAAGGTTTTATGCCTGAATCACAGCACTAACTTGTTTTTATCCACGTGAAAATCTTGACTTTTTAAACTGGATGAGTAAAAACACAAGATGTTCATGCAGAGCTCATGAAGTCCTGCAGCACTGTAACGTCTCACTCTGGCGTCAAGGTCAGAAAGGTTTGGAAAGATATCGGCGCTGTAGAGTTTCCTCTCTCAGTCTGAAAGTTTTATTCACTGTTTCGTAGAACTGTCCTCAAACCATAATGATCAGAGACGAACGTGCCGACCGCTCTCATAATTTGACTGACATCTGTATTTATGAACTTAAACGTCTCCCAGCATTCACGTGTATTTAAAGCCTGTATGATTGACGAACGAGTGGACAATTTTGCAGTCAGCTTCGTCAGCTCTGGCTGATTCACACGGCTAAAATAGCGACACTCTCACTTTGAAAGGGACTTGTCCTTCAACGAGTATTGATTATTTATATCCTCGTTCGTCTGTGTGGTGAAGGAGCAGCACAGTGGGAGGGACGCTGCGCAGCGGCTGTGACACACAGATACCTTCATACAGAGTGACCACAGCTTTAAATTTTCACATTTTAGCCACATTAGCTCCAGCTTTCATGTTCACGACTCTGACCAATGTTATTTCCTGTCCGAGCTTCCTTTTGCACCTGCAGGCTGATGAAAGTGGAGAATGGAAACGTGTTCCTAAATGGCCACAGAGGAAAAACTCAGATTTTTCTGGTGTGTCACGAACATTAAAGCCTCATTTGGCGGCTATGGTGCTGCTAGTTTGATCAAACACTGAAACATGAAATAAAACCTAAACATAAAATAAAGAACTTATCAATTAACTGACAGGATCGAAAAGCTCAGAATGAAAACAGGTTGTGTCAGAGGATGTGACACACAGCCAATGAAAACATCATATTAATATTTAAAATGTGTGATATAAATCATCTCATTTTCTAAATTCAGATAATTGTTGATGGACTATAGATGCCTTCATGAATAAGTTAGTGTATTTTCATGATTATAATATGATGCAGTAGAATTCCCAATGTGCATCATGTGGGTCAAATGTAAATGTAAAGACAAAGCTACGAGCCCACCGAAGCTTTTCTGCTCTATTTGGTACATTTGTCCAGGGTCTAACACGCCATTTTGAATATCTGTTAAAAGGCTGGTCAGTAAAAATCAATAGAATTTACAGTTTAGTAGAAGAATATTTCAGCTGCTGCTGTGAGACTGGCGGATTCGTGAAACATCTGTAATGTGGTTACAACTTAGGATGCCTTCAAGCACAACTGTGGGGGTTTGAAATCAGAAATCTCAGCTTGAATTATTTCTAATGTGGGTCAAAAAAGTAAGCAGCTGCCTCCAGAACAGAAAGTTTGTGTGTTTGTGGACAAACTGTAAGCATATATTTGCAGTTTTGGATAGCCTGTAGGCACATCTCAATCTATAACTATTCATTTTTAAAGGTTAGGGATCATTAAAGTCATGATTTTTTGCTTTTTGTCAGCTCCATTCTGCTTCAGACTCCTACAGTTTTCTTTGAGTTTGCAGTTCAACCAGCAGAACAGCTGCAGATTAAACTCATTACTTCAGAAAATGTGCACAGAGTTCAAGAATCAAGCGAAGAGGATTATGAGGAGTCCTGGAACATCCAGCCGGAGGTGATCACAGGTGCTGGTGTGTCTGTCCTCTGTGGAAGGTCACAGGCTGCATTATTCCCCAGAGAGCAACAGTTCACACCATCAACCAAACAATGATGACGGATGGCCTGTCCTGACTCTGTGTGTGTGTGTGTGTGCGTGTGTGTGTGGTGCCCTTGTGAGGACATATTTCAGAGTGAAGTCATCAATTAAAATCAAGTAAATATTGCTTTTTTTAAAACCTAATTCACTTCAGTTAGAACAGAACTATGATGAGATCTCCGTGAATGATCGTGTGATTCGGTGGTTGGGAGTGTCGGTGCAGGTGTTTTGGGGGACCCCTCACAGCTGAAAAACTGCTTTAGCAGTTATGAAAGAGCTGACGCTTCCTCCAAGCTGAGCCACAAGCAGCTCTGATCATTCAAGCCACGCCGGCGGAGCTCAAATGGTTTTTCACAGCACGGCGTGGCGAGGCGAAAGGTGTTGTTTACTTCGACGACGTGCTGGAGGTGCGGCGCTTCGTCGTCGTCTGCAGCTCTTCATTTAACAGCTCGCTGTTTCTGCTTGTTCCATTCTTACCTGCTACAACTGATCCACGGAGCGAGGAGCATCCGACATGATGTGCTGTGGTGTGAAAAATGTTTGTGCACAGTGACGAGTTGGCGAATTCATCGTATCTCCTGTCGATGCTTCACAACAAAACGTGTCGTGACGGTTTGCTGGTGGAGAGTTTTCATGTGAAGCAGCAGCAGCAGCAGCAGCAGGAAATGCTTGTTTAGCTTCAGAGGTAACTTAATGGAGCTCAGATACGTCAGTAAAGAGTGAAACGAGGGCTCGTGACAAGAGAGCAGCCTGGGAATTTGTTGGTACGCTGCCTCAGATTCACGCTCCTGGATCAGCCAATCAGTGATAAAAACCCACAATCTGTGAATTTGTAGTGTTTGTGTTAACTAAAATGTAAAGTGATGCTTACCTGCTCACTTCTCTTCCATGTTTCTGCCTCTTCGCCACTGTCCTCATCATCACCTGCAGACTGCTTAAATAAATTTACCTCGGCACACTTTGAGGCTTCAGGCAGCATTTTTTTTTCTTTCCATCAGCAAGTGCTAGATATTCTTAACAAGCACTGCATACTAACTGCCTGAGTGCTCAATACTTCCAGTTTCAGTTGTGATGGCAGCTGCTACCTGCACCCACACACACACCCACACACCCACACACACACACACACACACACACACACAGTCGTGTTTCTATCACATTACATAGACTTACATTCATTTCCTGCAGACTTACCTTAACCTTAACCTCAGTCTTCACCCTAAAATTTAATGATAAACATTATGTGGACCTGCATTTGTCCCCACAAGTAAGGCAAGTCCCCACAATGTGACTGTGTAAACAGATTTATGTTCCCACAACCTGAAGAATGCATGGCCACACACACACACACACACACACACACGTGTGTATGTGTGTCCATGCAGTATGTGTGTGTGTGCGTGTGTGTGAGCAGGTGATTGATGTTGAGCTGACAGTGCAGTCGGACCAGAGGAGCTAAACACAATTACACACCATTTATTTTCTTCTAGAGGTCTCTGAGGAAAACACACACACACACACACGCACACACACACACACACACACACACGCACACACACACACACACACACACACACACACACACACACACACGCACACACACACACACACACGCACACACACACACACACACACACACACGCACACACACACACACACACACACACACACACACACACAGTTGTATTTCCATCACTTCAGAGGACATTACATTGGCTTGAGTTCATGTGCTGGAAACGTAGGCTAACTATAATCACTACTTGCTAACATTAACCCCAAACTCAACCCAAGTCTGCACCCTAACGTTTAAAGGACCAGTGTGTGGGAATTAGTGACCTCTAGTGGTGAGGTTGCAGATTTCAACCAGCTGAAAACTCCTTCGTTTCACCCTATGGTGGCCGCCAAAAATGTGACAAATGCACGAAGCGTGAAAGCATCTCTCTGGATCAGTGTTTGGTTTGTCTGCTCCGGGCTTCTGTACAAACATGACGGTGTAACATGAACGGCATCCTCCGGCCAACATCCTCTTCCTCCGAGTCTTTTATTTCTACTCTTAATTTCTGCTAAATTATTTATCTGAGATCGATTTCAGTTCCTTCACGGTCCCCAAAAAGTGAACCAGGAACAGCTCAACATCTTCACCTTATTACACTGCAGGTGTGTGTTCGTGCATTTCCACCGTGCATGTCCATCGTTTATGTTCAGTGTATGGTTTTGGTTGGTATCACATGTCAGCTGTCAAGTCAGAGCAGAAAAAGGTTTCATTTGAAAGATTTAATACTCGGCTCAGTTCAATATTCACATTTGATCGGCTGATGAAGTAATTTGTGGTCTTTCATCTGTGAATAACACTGATGTTTGACATAATGACCCACTATTCACTGAGCACAAAACTGTTGATTGCTGGTTTGAGGCTTTTTTTCTTTTGACATGGAACGCTGATTTAAATGATTACAGGCTTACAAAGAAAAATACAGGTCCTCATCACAACGATAATCAGGATGTCCATTAAAACGTCCTGAATCCTGCAGAACCGCTAAAGAAAACAAGAATGTGTCTGCTAACGTTAAAGGCAGGGTTCACATGTAAATGCTGGAGGCAGAGGCACCACAAACAGATAGCTGGACCTCTAAACCTGGTGAGAGATGGGAGCTCTGTGTCAGGGTCAGCGTGTCAAACATGTGCACAGGAGTGTTGCTGCTGCAGCCCCGCAAAGACCCTAAAACACAAGCTTGCAAAAGAAGACGCACTTCTGATGAATCAGGTAAAGAAATAAGCAGGAATTTGACGATGACACGATTGTTTCTAGGTGTTAAAATAATGTTCATCTGAGAAAACCAAGAAAAACTAAGGCACCAGTCATTTCTGCAAATCCTCACACATCCAAGTGATGAAGCCCTCTGGTGACAGCAGGAATTACGACTCTTTCCATCAAAAGCAAAGGAGGAACCACAGGGGGAGGAGGCCGGGTGGATGGATGGATAAATAGTACATCAGTCTTTAACACGGGAGACTTTCCTATTCCAGGAAGCACAGGCGGATGATCTTGTCCCGCTGATATGCGATGTGAATGTACTTATGTGCTATAATCCAGCACAGGCACTGAACCATGACACATTTTATGTCAACATTTTGTTTCCAGGAGCCTCTGCACTGCTAACCTGCTTTGCTGGCTAGTCAGAATCACAGTAATGCATGTGCAGATGAGATGAATTCCCCCCTCAGGAATCATTAAGCCCAAACACTTTGCAAAGCAATAATTGACGTGTCTGCTTTGATGCTCTTAATTTAAAGCTCTGATCGACGCTGCAGGCAGCAGACTGAAGCGTCAGCAGCTCGGGCATTTTACCACCGCCGCGGTTATTAGATCACATGTTCTCTTCTGCGGAAAATGTGTTAAATCATATTTTACGTTCCCGATCACATCACTACACCGCTCTCGTCTGATCCTGCTGCATTTGGAAAAGAGCCAGTGCACCACCAAGGCCATGTCCAGATTTTGTGCTGATTTCCAGATATTGTCCTGCAAACTGAAACCTCCCCCACTTACATGAAGACGCTTGGTCTCTCACCTGCTGCCTTGTCTTCTCACCTGTTCACCTGTGCTCAGTACTTTTCCACTCTCACTCCCCTACCTGCCACGCCCACCTGCCCACTCACCTGAGCCTCATTTCCAATCAGTCCAGTATTTAAGCTGCTCTCTCTCCACTCTCACTTGGGTCCTAAACCAACCTGTTACAGAAACATTCCCAACTCAACGTCCACTTACTGGCTTTTTCTTAGCCTCTCAGTTGCATCACATTGTCTTCATCGTTGCTCTGTTGTCATGCAGATTGATTTGTGGACATGAAAGCTGTTGTGACGTCATCCATAGCACTTTTATCATCTGTACTGGCTTAAGAGTTAAGCGTGTCTAACAGGGTTGAAAGCTCTGGAAAAAAGCTGATTAATGGATCTTGAGCTGAGACTGTTTTGTCAAACTTCTTTCACCAAGGCCAAGAATGAACTTTCATGCTTAACGTATGAGGATGAAAGACTCAGCAGCTCCATCTGCTCGTTAGGGAACCTTGAGTTGGGATTGTTTTCAAGCTAGTTAAAGGTGGCGCAGACTGCCAGAGATTCTAGATACGAAACACAGGAGACAGTGTGTATTGACAGTGAGCTGCAGGCTGCTTCATGTTTTGGATTTGACTGACATGTTTGCTCAGTGAGCATCTCGTCTTCCAGGTCAAAAATCTTTACGTGTTTTGCCGTCTGAATAAATCTCACCGGCATGAATGTTAACAGCCTCGTCGGGATCAGAGCGCTCGTTTGCCTATTGCTCTTCATTGATTGGTTTCGGTCATGTTGAGATGCGCTCCACGGTTTCCCCTCAGTGATGTGCGACCTGGAGGCTGGACTCTTTCCATAGTAACAGCTGCAGACGCTCGTGGGCGCTGTGGTATTTGTACTGGTTTTGACACCAGCCAGTCAAACCGCTGGGTGTAACAAACTAGTATAGTTTATTGAAGCCTCTCTGTGACTGGGAACATTTAAGTTTCCTTCAAAGGAAACTTTTTAAATGTGACCTTTTTTGGAGAACCAGCTGTTCTGCTTCTTCTATGAGGATCTCACATTGACTTTCCTCTGTCACCTCAGTCTAATTAGGTCTGATAGAGAGGACTGGATAAATATCCTTACTGGACCATTTTACTCTCTCTCACACATGCACACACGCACACACACGCACACGCACACACACACGCACGCACGCACGCACGCACGCACGCACGCACGCACGCACGCACGCACGCACACACACAGACATGCACACGCACAATGCTTTCATCAGTCCTTCAAGTCTCTTGCTGACACACAGTCTAGTAAGTGTGTCTCTGTCACACACACTAACACACAAACATTATTCACCTGCTTCCTTCATTAATCCTACCATCGGGACACACACACACACACACACACACACACAGTCGGTGTGAGTGGTGTGTGTTGGCTGTATTGAAGTCTGAGGTCCTGAGGGACCACTCCATTACACTGTCTGCTAGCAATTAGCAGCAGTGCTAACGACAGGACACTGACTGATGGGGCACACACAGGAACACACACACACACACACACACACACACACACACACACACACACACACACACACACACTGTGGATGCACATGGTTACACAAATACACGCACAAGAAGGGATGCAGGAATGTACACACACACACACACACACACACATCAGAAGTACTTCATTATTCTGTGTGCTGGCAAGTAGCATCAGTGCTAACGACAGCAAAATGAACATACACTCACACACACAGACACACACGCACACACGCAAACTACTTCATTATTCTCTCTGCTAGCAATTAGCATCGGCAGTAATGACAGTAAACACACACACACACACACACACAGCTCAGAGCTTTAAGGCTGAACACACAGCACTCACTAAAACTTGAATCAATGGGCAGAATGAGGCTGTAAACACTGAGTGAATAACAGGTTCAGGTCCCTCTGGGCTTCCACGCTGAAGGACAACCCACAGCAGCAGCCTTTTCTTTAAGCCTTTGAGGTAATCACTTATCTGACACAAAACAGATGCACTTTAATTTCCATACACTGCATTTTAATCACACTTACATAAAGGAAAAGGAAAAGTTCAACAGTTTGGGAAGCACCTGTTCGCCTTATTTAGAGTTCGATGAGAAGATGTCTGTGTTTTGCTGTTGACATGCTCTGACATGTTAGCATGAAGTACATGTTGACTGCTCAGTGCGATGGCTACAGAATAATGACATCGCCTGTGTTCAGACTGGTTTCCCGTAAGCGTCACTTTCCTTATGCAAATTTGCATTTCCAGGTACGACCTGCTGGGAAAATGAGGGCTTGATTCACGGCACAGAGGAAGTGCGTCAAACGCAGTTAGCAGACCCACAACCCCGGGACACTGTGTTCAATGGAAATAAACAGAATGTGGTAATTTGACATAATGTTTGACCTCATCAACTTCATTGATTTTTGTAAATATATTCTTATTCTGAATTTGAATTTATTCAGAATCGATGACTGGAAATATGTGATCGTCGTCTCTGCTGCAGTTTTCTTCATTTTGTAAAAACAGAAAATAAATCACGATTCAAGTGCTGAAAAATTTAATCTGCTTTAACGTCTCTATTATTGACCGAATGAATGAACTTCTTCTCCCTCCTCCACCCCGACACCAACCACTGCTGTAGTTCCTTGTTTGCGTGAAGCAAAACTCAAACTGTGTTATTTCTCCATATAAAATTCTGACATTTCACACCACATCTCTCGTGGATGTTTCTTCTCTCTCATTTGCGAAGTGGTGTTTATCATTTCTGCATGCAAATGTGGAAATGACTGCAGTGTGTCCTGTGTTGGTAGTAACTAAAGAAGGGACTTAACATGACACACCCCCTGAGATCATTTCCTGACTGTATTGAGGGTGCATCATGTGTGAGGTGTGTCCTGTCTGCAGACCCACTTGAGTTGCTGAGCTCTGAGGAAAATAAGAATAAATAATAATACAAATATTTTGGTTTTGAAGCCGTGTGTCCTTGCATCCAAAGTAATAACAAAGTCCAACTCAGACTGGAACTAAAATCAGTCTTAATAAGTCAGTTTCTACAGTTGTATGCAGCATCATTTACCACCATCAGGTTTAAAGTTTCCGGCCTTTATTCAGAAATACGGTTTGGTCAGGAGTGATATCATATAACTAAGCAGCTGCAGGTTTTACATTAATGAGGTTAATGTATCTTCGACTGCATCCGACTGTCTGCTGGGGCGCTGATTAGGGGGTTGGGAACAGGTGGACAGGTGGGTGTGAGGGTCAAGAATCAGTGGGTGGCAAACAACAGGCGAGATCATACAACAGACATCAGTACTGGTTGTTGCCGTGCCATCTTTGCCTTAACCTGTTTTGTTGTGTGCTTACAGTGACTGATGATTAAAAAGTGTCCACCACAGTCCTTTTGAATGTCAAGAACTGATCCAGTGAAGAACTGAAAGCTCGCTTTCGCTTGTTTGGCCTTCACTGTGTGGGATGATGGTCACTAGAAGGCCACGTTCACATTCATCTGCTGAAAGAGGAAAGTTTCTCTGATGGTCCAGGGTCACAGAGCAGCATAGTCGCCCCGTCGTAATCATGTTTGTGTCCACTTGCATGTGAGTTTATTATCCCCATTAGAGCCTGAACACACAGATATCAAAGCAGATATTTTTCTGTCCTTCGTCACTCGACCTTCGCCTAGCAAAGAATCTCTAATCGCTCTGCATCAACAACACCTCAAATACCAGAGGAGAACATCGTGAACATGCTTCATGAGCTTATTTTGCTTTGCTGGCAATAACTTAAAGACTCAAACAATAGAAGCTAATTAGAACCATTCAGCAGTATCAGTGATTCAGTTTCTATGCAGCCACTGAATCACTGATATTAGAAAAATACACTGACTTTCTCTGCAGCCCCAACTCAGTAAACAATCTGGGCATTATTTGAAAGAATGCTGGATTGACTGTACAACACAGACACACACACACACACACACACACACACGTGCACACACACTCACACAGACGCACACACACGTGACTATATAAATGTCATGCATGCACACACACAGGCAGATCAATACTTGTTGATTGAGAAGGGACTATGGAGAGTTCTTCTCAGCAAAGCAAATGGGGTTAACTAACTCACTGACAAATAGACTGATCACTGTGTGTGTGTGTGTGTGTGTGTGTGTGTGTGCGCGCACACTCCATCACCTTGACTCTAATTGCAGGCAGACAGTGTAATAGAGTTCTTGTATGTGTATGTGTAAGATGTATTGCCACCACTCTCCCTTTCATCAATGTTTCTGTGTGTGTGTGTGTGTGTGTGTGTGTGTGTGTGTGTGTGTGTGATTCCTCTTAGCATTTCAATTACTGCAGGGCTGAATCACTGCATGTAAACACATCGAGGGACAATTGTTAAAGTGATCCTCCACATCAAATCTATCTTGTTATGAAACACTGTGGACTGCTGAGAGTCGCAGCTGCTGAGTGTTTCAGTGGAAGCTAATGGCGACCCTGCAGAGGTGGGTTCAATGAATACAAGTATTCGTCACTTTAAATCTAAAGGGGCCGTGTATTGTATTACGATAGGTCAAGGAAAACTACATTTTATAGCAATTTAATTGATAAATGACGTTGTTAGACAAGTTCTGTAAGTGCAGCAGTCCCAGACATCCTGTTAGACGCTCTTAGATAAACTGTTAATTAGTTAATTAAATATCAGACGAGAGCAGATTACAGTGTCTGTGGGTGACGACTTCAACCTGCGTGTTTTAGTCCAGTTACCATCAGTCGAATCCTGAAGATATTCACTTTACAGTAATGTTACGCACAGAAAAGCAGCACATCCTCACATTTGAGGAGCTGGAGAATGTTTGTTAATGACATAAAACAATCAGTTGTTGGCAGGTAATTTACTGTAGGAGGACTGAATAATGTGTTTGTTGACTGAGCTCTTGATATGGTGCTGTCATTAGATCCTGCCTGGGACATATCGCACAGGCGGTTCTGTTGCATTCACGATCTGTGGTTCATCACAGTAGCTGCATCATGAAGAACTCTCTGTTTTAGCGACTGCTGACGTTAAACCCTGTATGATCGTGCACAGAATCTTAGCGTTCATTCTGATTTGCAGCATTGCACACAGTGACCTCACTATGTAGGTCTTTAAAGGAAGAGCCAAGAGGAAAACTTCATGGCTAGAAACTGTGTAAAGTATATACATCTGTGTTAGTTATCACCGTCTGTGGGGTCATATTGCTTAACCCTATGACCCCCTGTGACCCCCAGTCATGCTCACTCATTGGCTACTGTGACGTATTACCTCAATATCACTGATGTCTATGACTAAAGGCAGCTAGTTTTTAACCTCAAATTTGTTTAGTTTGTGGTCAGATTTAACTTTAACTCATTGTGTGACGGTGACTTTCCTCTCTGCTGTGATTTGTGAAGCATCAGGCATCAGGTGAGCATCATCAGGTCTGTCGTGAATGTGTGGCTGGTTGTCATGACGGTCACAGAGAAAAGTCTTAAACAACAACGCTCACAGGAAAACGGAAGCTCAATGAGCCTCTTTCCTCTCCGAGCAGTTAATGCATCCATTGTATCAGTGTCAGCTCATCACAGCCTGATTGGATGGCGCTAATGAACCCTTGGTCTGAATGGAGGCTAATTGTAGTGGTCTGTTTTCTCGTGTAAATCTTGCGGTTGAGATTCTGTTGAGGTATATACGAGACTTTCATGAATTAATGATGAATCATTGTGGTTTGATGCTTTGGTAAACACAGGCCAAACAGATGATTAGAAACGCTCTGCTGGTGAGAAATGTGGAAACATGGCAGTATTCAGAGAGCGCAGACCCTGCAGAGTGATGCCAATGTTAAATTTAATGCCAGTTTTAGTCTTTTTTCTTTTTTAAAACATTTGTTTTAAATGTGCCAGATGAGCTCCATCAGTGACAGTTTGTTTGCATTCATATACAGATACTGATCAGCAGATATGGAGATACTCTGTGCTGTCACAGTTTTGTGTTGCAGTACGAAAAAAAAAAGAAATCATACACGGCACATTCATGCGTTGACATCAGTCCTCTCAAGTATTCGAGTCACCAGGGCTAAGCCTCTCATTTTCTCAAAGATAATTACCTGGCGATCTTGAAAAACCGAGAAGGACATTTAACAACAGTTACTGCTATTCTGAAGGTATTTCCAGAGTCCTTAAATGCTCCAGGATGAAAAAGTATTTTGTCGGTTGTCTGATAAAAAATATCTTCAAGCAGTTACCAAAGTTGCTGCATTGAAAACCTCGCACCAAACTTAAATTATCCAATAAATCTAATTAATCAGTTCATGCAGGGAGATGTTGAGCAGTATTGAGGCACATCCAGAGGAAAACATCACATCTGCACCAGATGTTGACATGTTGCAGTTGCTTTGCGCACGGCGAGCGCTTCGTCCTCTGACCAGAGAAGTTCAACCCGGGTGCCAAATGACTCTCTCTCTGCTCCTTCACAGTGCGGCGCAGAGGCTACACATCAGTTTTTGTGGCGTGTAGAGAGGTCAGCTGACCTCCATTATGTTTTCATGTTTTGCTCGGGGCACCTCGATGGAAAATATTTCAACACGCTGCCTCTGTGGGCTCTTAAGTCATTGACAGGATCGTGTGTGCGTGTGTGTGTGCAGGTGTGTGTTCGCCCCGGCCCAGTGTGGTGTTGATCACGAAGCTAATTGTGATGAAGTGTTAATTAAAATGGATATGTGGATGGATACCGCGGCTCTGTGAGGAATCAGGCCCGGCTGGTAAACACTCAACTAATCAGACAAAGCACTTTAGCCTCTAATAGCTGAATGAGAAGCAGATCTGCGGCTCAATGCGAACAGAAGCAGTCACTTACTTGTTCTATTCAAGCTGCAGCTCACATTCATAGCTAAACGCTCGTCTATTAAACAGTCATGGTCGTCGAAGCTGTCACATCAAGGCCTGTATTTGATTATTTTAATCAGCGTAATCAGAAGCCGGTGAAAGATCCACTTTAATCAAATACCACTGTAGCACAACAAAGCGTGTGTTGGATGAAGTCGTTTCACCTTGAGGGTCGAGTTTTTTGAAAAGCTGTATTGAATTCATTGTAAAAAATAAAAATCCAAATGAAATGTTCACTAATGATGCATTCGCAGGTTTGGTTCACACCACGTTTCCAGGAAACTGGGCGACCAAAGCTGAAGCTCTCTCCCCTTTACCCGCCCGCTCTGTGTTTGGATATTACCCAGCTAACATTTAGGGATTAAGGTGGAAACATCAGAGCCTTAAACAGTCGTGCAAACTCCCTCGAGTGCTGTGCCGGAGTGGAGCTTACTGTTAGCAGCG
This sequence comes from Chaetodon auriga, assembly GCF_051107435.1. Lineage (NCBI taxonomy): Eukaryota > Metazoa > Chordata > Actinopteri > Chaetodontiformes > Chaetodontidae > Chaetodon > Chaetodon auriga. Next base: position 28,585,226 of record NC_135075.1, read on the forward strand.
TGCGTGGTTGGCGTAGCTGCACAAGCTGTGATTCACTCATTACTAAGATTATTCAGCGCAACTGTTCGCTCGATGGCTTTTACATGGAGTTAAGATAAGATGAGATGAGTATATTTATTGATCCCACCCAGGGAAATTCAGTCATTACAGCCAGCAAGTACTACAAAAACGAAAACAGTGGCACAGTCGAGATACAAAGTATGCAGGATACAGAATAGAAAATCAGCTACGTATATGAGCATTATGTGCAGATTATAAAAATACTAAATGCCATAAAAGTACTGCTGCCAGTATTAAGAGAAAAAACTATTACTGTTCTCCTTCTCTTCCAGTTTGTTTGAACTAATAACCTCCTGCCTTTAACTCCATACTTAGCACACAGTCAATATTTCACATTATGCATTCAAAGTATTAAAGTTAGATTTTATTGTTCTGTATCATATCATGCTGTATATTGATTTTTCTGAATGGTTTTTGCCCTCTGGCCCGGCTGTGCTCTGACTGTTGACAGCTGATATTTATTGCTGATAACTGACCATTTTCAGACATTCCCATTGTGATGGCGCAGAGTGTCCCAGGTGGTGTCATTATGGAAAAGCTGCTTCGAGGTACTTTTCATATCTGATTACTTTTCTCTTTTGCTGTAACGTGGAACTCACCTCAGTGTGGAGACACTGCAGGCATGTGTGTTTGTGTGGGTGAAAAGTGACCACATGAGCAGCGAGTCCAGATGGTGTTTTTTTCCTGTGTTTTCATCTTCTCTGACCGGCGGGTGTGTGTATCTGTGTGTGAGTGTGTGTCGATCTAGGTTTTAGTGTGTGAGTGTGTTGAGCCAAAAACCATATTTTTTGTTGTCGGCTTTGCAGTTTTCTTGTACAACGAGGGGACATTAAAAATCAGAGTGTGTATGTGAGCAGTAACAACGTGTGTAGTAAAACCAGATGCTGTATTTTATGTCTTTCCAGTGTAACCATCAGGGAAATAAGGTGTGTGTGTTGTTAGAACATTACAGCGTTCTATTGATGAACTGGGATCTCCAAGGGAAACATCAGGGGCAACATGACCTGCAGGGCATATAAAATATTGAATACTGAAGACACACACACACACACACACACACACACACACACACACCTGTCTGTTACATCCGTCCAGATCAACACCTGAACCACCCAGGATCCAAAATCCGAGCGCACAGCGGTGATTCCCGTGATGTTAGAGTCCAGTGTGACGTCCGGTGGATTAGCATAGCATGTAAACAGATCCATCACCGAGGACGAGGCCTCGAATGCCCTGGGGGACGGGGACGGGGACGGGGACGGGGACGGGGACGGGGGCGGGGACGGGGGGTTGTTCCTTTGCATATTAATTAAGATATGACACCATAAAAACATGCAAATGATAAATGTGTGTGTGTTTAGTCTAGCAGAGAATAGCTTGCAGCACATTTTGAACACCAGTAAATCATCAGCACGTTAACTTTGACAGACAGCGGGCAGATGAGATGATTAATTAGAGGCTGCCTTTAGTCTGAGTTTATCATCGTGATCCACCTGGTTGGATTTGGAAGGACCAGCTTTGTCTCCCAGAAACTGTGTTTATGTGCAACTGATTGCCAGAGCAAATACGTCTGAGGGAAACATAATGTTGAATGAATTATGTTTTCTGTTCACATAATGAGGAAATGTTAATTAATGTGCATGGCAAGTCACAAAAACGCTGATACTTCATGCATTTCATTTGTTTTCCAACAAAACAAACAGATTACCCACTGGTACACTGTAATGTACTCGTAATGTACATTTGTAGCCTTTCATTCACTCGAACGTTATCTGAACCAAATCCAGCCAGCGTTTATGTTTGTCTCCACAACGTAATTATGAAAACACTTCAGTAAAACACAAGTGTAATTTCTAGGTTGCAAAGGAACTGCTGCATCGATTCATTCACACTAAATTAATCCAATAGGGACTCAAGAATGAGAAACTGGTTTATTGCTAAGTTGAGTTTGCTTTGGTATTTTGGTGCATAATGGTCACATTAAAGAAAAAAAGAAAAATCTGTTGGGAAGTTTTTTGCAAGTTTTTGGTCTTGATGAACCCTTCCCGCCGACGCGAGGGGTGTCAGCCATAATCTTTCCTGCCCACCTCACGGTCCTGGAAAAGTAATGTAATAAAATCATTGTTGTGATTAAAAAATAATTACATCAGCAAACCCAACATCACATTTACTGTGTTTAACGTGTTCAAATAGAAAATGAGACATTATGCTTTAACATGCAGCAACCCTAACATCACAGGCTGAAGGTAATGACAGCCAACAGCTAGCTTAGATTTGTGTGTTTGACTGTTTTTCATAAACTGTTTTCTGTTCTTTGCAAACAAAGAAGCACGAACAGTTGCTGATATTAAAGCCGTTCATCTCACGGTGAAATCATGTGCAGCTTATTAGCATGGAGACCAGTTCAGCTCAGAGTGCTAACAAGCTAGGTCATGTAGCAATCAATTCAGGTGCACTACAGCCGCCTGTCACTCACATGCACGCACACACACACCCACGCATGCACGCACACACACGGACACACACAGATGGCAGACCCATGGTAGTGTAGACCAGTGGGATTTCCTTTGTGTTGCATTTGCATGTTAACATCTCCACCTCTTTATCTGTCAAATTAGCCGTGCGGTCCCAGCGGCAGAGCTAATCCTCCAGGAGAAAAGGGAGCTGTCAGACAGTCAAGTTCTGCACTTCACAAAAAAAAAAAATGTTCATGTCAAACAAGTAATTTCATCTTTTCACCAAATTACTTCAGGTGGAAATGTGAAGATAAGCACAAGGCGGATTCACAGAGCCTGACGGTGTCACAGAAGATGAATGAGGGAATTTAAAATCATTTAAAGATTCTATGTGGATCATTTTTAACCACAAGTGTATAATTGTCTAATTAGTATTTGGTACCTGCCGTAATTAAGTCCACCAAATGAGATCATGTCAGCAATGACTGGTCACCTCTGATGCATGAAAGAGGCGCCGATGCCTCGTGTTTCTCCAAACTGCGCCGTGTTGCTCATAAACACTGGCCTTCCTTCCCATCCTTCCTCGCAGAAGAAGAGAAACATGTACTTTCACTTCCTCTTCCACTATTGATTTTAAAATGCTTCGCAGAGCACCTTTAATTTGGACCACCAATGATTGATCACCCTGTGTCTGCACTGGAATTTGCAGGTTGGCAGATTAGCTAAAAACTTTAGTCCTTTTGTCTTTCCAACACTTTGGTGCTGGAAAGTAGGAGAGTATACATTCAGTGTCTGAAGGATCGCGGTCCCTGGGGGATCACTTGTGAAAAACTCATGAGCCTGGAGCAATAAAGCTCTGGCAAGATTTCCATGAGATTTGCACGGAGCAGATGAAGTAGGAGAGTTGTCTGTTCTGATAAGTTTGGAGTTGTTGGACTGAAAGACATCTGCAGGGAATGAACAGGTGGTGTAGTGGGTGTTCGAGGAATCGTAGGAGTGTTATTATAATCAGGAACTTAATGATCAACTATAGGCTCTTATTCTTGCATAGAATATTTGCTGCTTCGTATTTTTCCTCACGTTTTTCCACCGAGAGCAGTTTCGTCTGACCGTCCGTCCACAGGTGTAGCCTTCGGTTAACGTCAGTCAACATGTAAATCATCACCTACCTGATTGGTTCAAGTATTCATTTAAAGTTGTTCTACTACGCAGATTGAAATAACCTGTGAGCAGCAAGTTTGCTGTTTAACGGCTGCATTGATGTTATGTTGGAAAATGGCGTTAATGTTCCTGCAAAGATGAACCCTTACTGAACCAGTGACCCCAGTAGCCTCTACAGCGATCACTGGAAAGGCTTCGGAAGTTTAAACTACTCTTCACTTTCGCCATTAAGTGAGTACAGGGTTTTCCAGTTTTACCCATCAGTTATAATAACATTGTAGTCAAGATAATTGCTCCAGGAACACAGTGTCGAGCAGTCAGATGATCTGACAGACTGAAAACAAACCAACAGCATCGAGATGATATAAATCACTTTATCCAGAGGTCAGACTAAAAGTCAATGCACCTAAAATGTCGATAATAATCGTCACTGTGCAGGAAAACGGCGTAAGAGAGCATCTATGTACTCGCTACAGCTAACAGCTACGTCCATCCTACAGTCCTCACAGTCTGTCAGAATTATTTTGCCCTTCCAGATCATTTCGGATAACATGGAGCTTCGTGTCCGCGTGTCTCATCGTCTGTTTCGTTTCTTGACCCGTCAAACTCATTAGCGATATCGCAGTATTTCGTTACCAGGACGCAACCTTCTGCCTTTCAGTTGAATTCTGTGTCTGTCTTGCTAACAAACAGCTTTGCTGCTTTGGGCCTGGGCTGTGTGGATAATTAGAGGGTTAGAAAGGTGAGGACAAATACACTGCTACTCCAGAGGCTGGCAGTGTGATGGATGAATGAGCAGATGGCAGATGGTAGGTTTAGAGGAGACGGGATTAAAAAAACGAGAAGGGAGATAGAGGGATGTATAGATGGGGAAATTGATGAATGTTTGATGGAGGAGTGGATAAATGGATGCATCGATTACCAAAGATATCAGATAGGTACCATTTAGGTAGTGATAACCTTATAAAGTTATCAAAATGAATAAAAAATGTTGTGTTTGATGCAGCAAAACAACTTTTCAGCAGGAAAGTTTGAATTCTTTCCGTTTCTATCAACAAAGTTTGGACTCCAAAAACTCCAAATTGAACTCTGAGCAATAAAGCACTGCTACTGATCTCAAGACAGTGATAAATGTTAAGGAACTGGCAGGTTAGTTGGGTTTTTCTCACAGGCGGGAATCTGCTGCTGAGTGTAACCTGAGGAAGCCGACAACAACAGTGACACAAACGTAGAGGCAGCACAACCACGGCAACCAGGGCCTTATTGAAAGAGCAACAAAGGCGCCTCAGCACATATGAGGATTCGGGAGCTTTTTGATTGGTTATCAGGGTACCGACACCGTGTGAGAAGCTCAGGAAGCTGCACCCCAAAGCTATTCATTTGAAGGAGTCGACAACAAGTCGTTAACTCGGTAAACAAAGGCAATGAACCAGAAAATGAAATGGAGACACTTTCCAATAATACACCAAACACCATCATGAATTCTGAGACCAATGACCACCGTGACTGTTCGGCCAGTACGCCCGTTTACGCTCAGAGTCTAAATCAGGGGCGGTTACAGGTTTCCTTTGGTGTGTGAGGCTTCTGAACTCTGTCCTAACAAGCTGTGTCTGTCACCAGTCTCCAGGGGCCCATCAGGCCCCGTCTGACAGCCGGAAAGCCAAAGATAAGCACTGAGGGCCCCCGAGAGCCTGTCAGACCAATGCCTCTGTCAACGAGCCGCCATGTCTGCAATAATCATACGAATATATTATGTGGCTCAGCGCTAATATGAGCCTCTGTAGGTGGACTTTCTCTGTTTCCTCGGGTCACGGTACACACAGTTTTTGGGTAACAGTTCTGCAGCTTTTGCTGCAACGGGGCAAATAAAAAAAAGGTAGAAAATCAAACTTTTTCATTTGTTTGTGAAGATTCTCAGTCATCCAGGTCATGGTTGTCCAAAGAGGGCTGAGTAAAAGGTAACTGGACTTGGTGGTAGAAGCTCTCTCATCCAAGAGCTTCTTCAGGTCTAACTGACAGGTGGGGAGTCCCAGGTATTTCACCTCTGTGGGGTTGTTATCAAGGTCACTGATTGGTTCATTTGTGCTCCTGGCTGTGTAACAGCAGTCATTAGTGTTGTGTGTTGTCACCAGGGACTAAAAGACAGTTGGAGTTATCACACAAGGCCAACTGTGAATAGCTGTTAAGTCTCCTGGGAGGAGATGAAAGGGAGATCGAGAAACTATCCCTCAACAGAGGAGGAGGTCTACGACACCACTTACTCCCCACCTACATCGCTGCCAATCCTTTCATCTCTTCCCAGGAGACTTAACAACCATCCTGTCCTGTACAGAATGGTGTTGGTGAGTACGAGCCTACATAATTGTACTATATAGGCTAGTAAAAAAACTGCTTTGCAAATGTTTCACGAGACAGGAAATCTCATTCAGCACAACTCAGCAGACAATTTCCACAATACAAGTACACAACATTAAATATAGACTTTTTATAATTACCTTTGAAATCCTATTTGGCTTCATTAATCCTTAGGGGAGCAAGTGGTTTGTCGAGACGACGGGATGTCAGTCAGCTGTCTCCATCCACGTAATGATATGCTGATGCTGATCCGCACCGCTGCAGGCCAAACACCTCGGGTCTAACGAGAGCAAGCGTCGGCTCATTGGATTATCTTCAGCAGATGATGTACATCTGTTCTTTAGAGCTCATACGTTTTGCTAAATAAAAATATAAAAACATATATATCTGAAGTCAGGTTCTTGTAAAATGACTGACTGCAAAGTAAGCCGAGCGATGAACACTGAAATCAATAAAGCAGCTTGCTAATAATCAGATCATCTTTTCCTCTTTTTTCTCAAACATTTAACGAGTTTCTCTGGGAAAAAAGCAGCGAGGTACAGACAGGCTGAGCAATGCCAAAATAGATCATCATATCAGATATTTGAGGCTTCAGGTAGGAGCCACACCTGCAACAACTGTCACCAAAACTACTTCTTACCCTCCAGAGCGATCAAGGCTTTTATGCTGCATCAGCTCTCGCACAGACAGTGTGACCAAAATGTAAACGATTAAACATTAACCAAAGATTCACAGCTTCATCAGGATACATTTCCTGCAGATAATCAGCTCTTCTTTCTCTCCGTGGTCCTGCATTCAGCTCAGGCAGAAGAAATTTAGCAGTAAAGCCTCCAAAGTTGCACAAGGATGTGGAAACATCGTTTCCCTGTGAGGTTTAATCAACGGAAACATGGGATAGAAGAAAAATAAAACTATGTGAAAAGAGCTGTTTCGCAAGGCCAGTCGTTCTTTCGGAGGGTTTAACTGAATTAAACCTGGAACTGGCGCTTTTAGTATTTTAGAGAGATCATAAATACGTCCAGGCTTCACAACACACAACATGAAAGAATAGAATAGAGTAAAGTCTGAATGAAAGAAGAAACTCACTGACTCAGAAGAAAGAGGACACCCAGCTCGGCGTTCAACAGTGACAACCCTGCAGGAGATGTAATTAAATCTAATTACATTGTTCATTTAAATTGTCCCTGCTACTTGTTAAACACAACCTCCCCAATCTCAAGGTTAATTAAGATTGTTGTGACTTGCTGCTGTGGGACTCAAACACTTTGCTCAAGAATTCAATGATTGTTCAAGGCACTGTGTGATTATATGGTACATCGCTGAGGCGGCGCGGACGGTCTCTGTGAAGCCTCGGCTTCATTTCTTTTGTTTTCTGACATCATGTTGATCGCAGCGTCAGTTTCCTCACTGCAGAGCTTCACGCTGAGTTTGTCGGGAGGGCTGACGTCAGTGAGTCTAATGTGGGGAGAGAAAACTCAGCTGAAGATACGTAAGAAGAGTAAGAAGTGAATCCTTCGTCTTGACACAGTTCAAAATGAAAACATTATTATATTGAAGGCTACAGTCGCCTCAACACATCATTAACAGTGAATGATGTCTTTGGAGTCACGAGGCACTTTTTGACCCTTTGCGTGTTTTCTGCCGTGTGGAACAGCAGGATGCAGAGATCAGCCAGAAGTCTGCAGGGTGTCAGTTAATGCTGCAGCTTCACGCCTGTGACTGACTGCATGCGAGACTCATTTTTCTGACGGTCAACAAATCCCAATGTATTGTCTGTGTATCCACAGCCTGATATTTCTCATTCCTCTGCGCCAGAGAGCTCCACTATTGTCCAAAGACTACTAGAAACACAACTATGACACACTGGGCTTCGTCCACACACACTGGTGGCAGATCTGTTGTCACACAAACTGTCATCTCACAGTTATAATGATCATGAATTCCTCTGGAAAACCTCCATTATATCATAGGCATGCACAAAAAAACAAGACTCCTACACTAAGACATTCTCAAAGATACACACACAAACAGATAATGGATGTATAGAAGAATCAGACATAAAAGTAAGAAACAACAAAGTCTTAAGGTCTCTGCCACCGACTAATGGCCCCGTCGTTCACACAGAAACAAACTTCACAGCTAATGACAAACCTGCTGCAACGCTACTCGTGATTTTCCAGCCATGAGCTGCAGTAGTTCCCCTGGAATTCCATCTGAGTTCAAGGCCGAAAAGCGTCACATTCCTGAGCTTCTCTATGTTGCTGCACAATGAAAAATCAGAGGCAAACAAAGCAAATGCACATACTGTGAAAGTGAAAGTGAACGCTCTGATGTCCCTGTGTCTTTGACGGAACAGAGGATGGCAGTTTACGACACAGGTCCTGCTGGCAGTGGAGGAAACACTCGCAGGAGAAGCAGCAATCAAACTTTTCTCATTTGGATGGTTTGGTTCCCTTCGAGCGCGATGGAAGTATCACATTTGTGTTCGTTTCATATGTCACGTACGGTCTCGTCGCCGCTCCGCGCAGATCCGATGTTTTCGTCTGCTTGTCACGTTTCATGTACGTCATGATTTATTCACTAAGGCTGTTTCTGTTGCAGTTTGCTGCATTTTGCTTTCATCGATATTTCAACCATTTTGTAAAAATTTCCAGCATTTCAGCAAGTGGAGGGAAGACTTTGTGTCAGTTTAGGTCAGCGATTGTCAGCTGACCCGCCAAAGCTTCCCGTCCGTCCCGCAGAATATTCAACTCACAATATGTGTGCGTTTAATGTAGCTCACCAGTGGAAGAGGTCCAGTCCGTCCTGAGGGCCCTGGGAGCCACCGTCAAACCGCTGGGCTCCCAGGCTGGACGTCCCCTGGAGCTGGACTGCAGGACGTAACTCGTGGGAAGTGGGATTATTTTTGTTGGCCAACTTTTGTATTGAGTCTCAAAGTGAGTGCATTTGTTCGCCTCGCTTTGTTAGTTTTTTTTGTTGTTGTTGAAATAAGGGCTCATTCATTGGCTGTTGAACCGTTGGAGAGTCTGGCCCCCACGGCGTCTGCTAAGAAAGATTCTGGCCCTTGGACAAGTGCAGTTGATCACCCTGGTTTAGGCAATCACAGAGTGATAAATACTTACAGCTTGCTGTGGCCAAGAGACATGGCAGACCACACTTCACTGCTCATTTCATCACTCAGAGACATCTGGTAGGCTGCAGATGATTCCCATAGGAAAAGAAATGTACTGGTGAATCACACACACACACACACACACACACACACACACAGTGTCAAAGTCAACTTCACTGTCGGTTACATCAAGATCGAGGCCCATCTGATTCCATCATTATTGGACTGATATATTAAACTGCGTACAGGTGGCATCCCATCATGCCGGGTCAACCCTCCTAAAAATGTAAGCAAAGTTATTGTCAAATTATTTAGGTTTGCTGAATGATAACTTCATTCATTTATTTGTTGATGCCGTCGTTTTCAAATGTCTTAATTCAGAATAAAACACTTCAGCTCTAAACATGTTGGAGTTAGCCTGGTTTTATTTTTCCAATAAACAAGATGCACAAGAAAAAGGAAAAGAGCATGTGTGTGTGCGTGTGTGTGTGTGTGTGTGTGTGTGTGTGCGTGTGTGTGTGTGTGTGTGTGTGTGTGTGTGTGTGAGCACTCTATGTCCAGTCTCATCGCCCACTGGACTTTCAGAGTGGAATGTAAATGTGGAGCAGAGAATTTCCCCCGAGGCCGGAGACTAAACGCTCCCTTTGCCTCGGCCCATTTTCACGCTCATGTAAAATACATTGGTTTCATGACACACTGGACTGTATCAACAAAGACGCTGGATGCACGTAACAAGATGACAGCGGGCTCCGGAGGTTTCGTGGCTGTATATATCATAAATCACCCGGCAGTCACGGCTTGTTCAGTCATGGAGGTTCACTGCAGAACAACCGGGCTGGAAACAAAGAGCTCGCTCACGCAGCATCCTTTCAGTCCATGTTCTCAAAGTCTGACTTTCATTTCCAACTCTTCAAGTCTTCCAACATCTTCCATTGACGTGTCGCTGTGTCAAGTAGGAAACCAGATCGTTTCACTTCAAAGGTCCGTTCACACACGTCTTCAAAATATCGTTGATGTTTGCTCTGATTCGGCTCTGATGAAGAAGGTCTGCGTTGTGAATTAATGGGAGGAAGAAAGAAACACACAGGATGTTTGGAGACATGTCGAATTTCACTTCAAATTTGCATGAAAACAAGTTGGAAACGCAGATATTTACTCTAAGTATCCCAGAAATATGGGAGTAAACAAACAGTACGAGCACACCTCCCTCCACAGACCTCACAGCAGCTAAGAGAGACGTCTGTTTACCTTCACACACACACAATTTTAATCCAAGGCCAGCCAGTGCACACTTTGAGTCACACACACACACACACACACACACACACACACACACACACACATACACACACACACACACACACACACACGCACACACAGCAAAACATAATTAAGAAGTGACATATATGAGATGAAGAAAATCAAACCAAACCGTCTGGAGCAGAGTAAAAGCACTCTGATAACGCAGCGGGTTCGATACTCAGCATCAGCTTTGGGGACCCGTCAGTCATTTTTCCTATTTTGAAAATGGTTTACTTCGGATTGGTAATACTTTGTTTCTGTCCAGTGAAAACCACGTATGTGCAAATTGGACTCCGGTAATTGGATCGTCTGAAAAAATGTCACGAAGCTGAAAACGGGGCTGGTGGAAAGTTGGCTTTAAACAAACGTGTGGACATGAAGGAGCTCGGAGGAGGAGGCTGCCGGAGCGCACCACAGGCTGACCGGCAAACCTCCTCTTCTTCAGCGCACCTCCTCTTCTTTCAGCCAAGAAGACCAAATCTTTCAGAATCAATCAAACTTCTTACTTCAACCACTAATTTTACAAATCGGATTTGCCACGACCTCCATGATCTTCTCTTTGCTAACACCCCAGGATCCCTCCTCCTCCTCTGCGTTCCTTCATTAACTCTTTTGTGATGTTGACATCAAATATAACTCAGGTGGCCTCATTTTTCTCCCAAAATGGCTTTGCTGTTACACATTAGCAGAATAAACACATCATTTCCAGCAGACATGGTAGCAAAGTGACAAAACTGTCTGATTTATTGCTGTTTTCCATCTGCTTTTCAGTGACGGACATCATTTTAGCCACAGAGCTCGGACAGATTTCCTTTTGGACGACTTTGCTTGATCATTTCTGCTTGTTGTCGCTGAGGTTTACGTGCAGAGCAATACGCGACACGCTAACTTGTGATTTGTGTGACGGAGCATAAATTAGTTTTTAGTGGACGTTCTGCGCTAAAGCTTCATTATTTTAGACTTTGATGCTCCAAATACTGGGCTGTGCAGGACATAAAGGATGGAGCTTTACTCTGATAATGAGAAATGTTTTCTACAAGAAACCTCAGTCTAATTCTGATCTTACCCTTAAAACCGAGTCTGAACCCTCAAACTCTCTTTGAAGGTCTGTCTGACAGTGAGGAGCGGCCAACATGTCCTCACTCCCAAGGTCTAAAACTCAAACTGGTTCTCACAAAGATAGATATACGAGCACACACACACACACACACACACACACACACACACACACACACACCAAATCCTCTCCCTAATCCATCCTGCTGCTTTCCTCCTCATCTTCCACCTGCAGAACATCCCTCGTCCTCCTCTCCCGACTCAGTGTAACACCCCAGGATCCCTCCTCCTCCTCTGCGTTCCTTCATTAACTCTTTTTTCTCCCACGTGGTCTCCTCGGCTCGAGGATTCTGCTGACGTCCTCAACTTCCTTCTTCATCCTGGTGGAGGATAAATAAAGCAACGAGTTGGATCAACCTGATTCTCTGCAGCGCCTTCGCTGTCTCTCATGTTTGTAACGGTGTTGGCTCAGCAGGACTTTGGTTACTGACAATTATTTTCAGTTTAAAATCAGCTTTTCGATTCTGATGAATAGAAAACACACCAATGCCAGTTTCCATCATTTATTTCTGTGCCTTTGAGCTTTGTAGAATCACAAACCAGACCTGAAGTCTTGGACCTAAATTTTAACATCCACAGTGAGACCAGCTTTGGAAGGCTGCTGTCCTCACAAAGACCAGGACACAGGATCACATCAGTCCAGCCGTCAGGACCAAACTGCGTTTCTGATCTGCTGCTCAGGTACGAACTGTCCCGACCAGTGTTGGATACTGAACTCAGGCTATTTTAAGGGCACCAACTGAATAATGTCAGTACGCTTGAGTACTGATTCATGTTAAATCAATGGTGCCAAATTTCGGTAGCTGTTCGCTTTCAGAGCTCGACACTGGCCGCAGTATTTGGAATATGAAATGCAAAGCTTACCAGGCGACACGTTAACCTGAGGAAACACCTGGTCAAACACCAAATGTAGCTAAGAGCTACTCGCTGTAACTAGTTCAGTCTGTTTCGGGCTCTGCGGTGCAGACGTCTCTGATGTCTCTTCCATGAGGCTCCTCTCAGCCCTCGTCCAGACCTCTCAGGCCGTCTGCGACAGATCTGCTTCCTGTTTCCCAGAGTGAAAACTAAACATGATGAGGAGGCATTCAGATTTTAAGCATCATGTCATACCTGGAACAAACTCCAAGAACACTTCAGACGCTGGTTTGCCATATTTTTATTTTATCAGGTTGAATTTGGGACTGTTAATCTGACTTGCCTTGTTTCAGTCGTCTTTTTTTACTTTGTCTTAATCCTTTTAAATCCTATTCTTTTCATGTTGGCATTAGTTTCTTTCTGTCTTGGATTAATGTCTTTATGTCTCATGTAAAGCACTTAAATAAATCTGTTTTCATGACATTTTCCAGCACATTGGTTTGTCTTATGGGACACTGTGTTGTAATTCAGCCGCGTTCTTGTGTAACATCTAGATTTGCTTCAGTTGGACTGTTGGATTCATTTTTTCACTTTCACCAATCGTGAATTCCTTCCTTTCATCTTTGTTCTTCCTCCCGGTCTTTGTATTGATATTGCCCATCATGCTGTTTTTACAGTTTTTCAAACATCTTTTTGAGCTCATAGTTTAGCTCAAATCTTTTTCTTTCCTTTCCTCTTTTCACCATCTCCTCAGCATTTACTCCTTTGCCTCTCCTCGCCTGCCTCTTCTCCCTCTTCTGCCTCCTCCTCACCTCCTCTCTTCTCTTTTATGCCTCCCCATGGATGTGCCCCATCTGCCGTCATCGTTCTTTTAATGCTCTGTTATTTTCAACTGTGTCCCACTTGTGTAAGTCGAGAAAAAAAGACCAATATGTCGAATTCACTAAATCAGTTTAGATGAAAATGGGCGTAGTGTGAAATTCTGGACCCTGTACAAGCGTCTCTCCCCCATCCGCAGTATTCATTCCAGTATCTTTGCGGCTCCTCCTCACATGAGAGTCCCTGTTTGCCCTCCAGTCCCACGAACTATTAAAAACACATAAATGAGCTTCAGTTGCTTTTGGGTCACATGCACCTTCATTATGACGAACAGAGCAGGTGTTCGTCATAATGAAGCTCCAAATGGGTCTTTTCTGGGGCTCTGAAACCTTTTTTTTGGCACTCAATAATCACATTTTCATGTTAATTGTATACCTTGAGTCTTTAGAGACCCATGACCATATTATAGCCCATCTAATTTACTCAGTCTCTTCTGTGAAGCCCACCAGGCCTTCCTACTCAACACATCCTCACTCCCATTTTATCGCACACTGATGGCTTGGTCGGGACCCCTTGACGTCACTTTTGAAGGCACTGGGTACCCTTTAGTGTCATTTATCAACCTGCAAGGCTCAGCGGTCACGTTAGCAATAATAAATATAAAACGTCCAGTTCCACTTTCAAAATAAAGCTTGCCGACAGCAATGATGAGCATGTTGGAAAAGATGCTGGTTTGGCCTAAAATAAGTACATTAGTTATGTACATTAATAGATGTACGTTACATTACTTCACTCACAAAACACCCTGGGCTCCTGGGTGACATTCATGTGCTTGACCCATCTTATTTTACAATTTAACATCCATTTTTTTTTTCATTTTTATATCCATTCTGTCCTTTCTATGTGAAGCTCACCTCAAGTCGTCTTTAGAAATACATCGTACCACCATCCACGTTGTTAAAATACTGTAAATAACAAAATATAGGGGCATATTCTGAAACGTTTATGTTGTTGTTGTTATGTCAATTTGTAGCTCAATCTTGCACTCAGTGCGAAGACGCATGGCGGGAAAAAACGTGAACACCGGCCCGTCTCGTTAGCGCCTCCCAGCGTCGTCGAGAGCAGACTGAAGCGGCAGCAGAGCGCGTCGACTTTGACCAATAAAAACATTTTCGAGGTGGAGGAAGTTCACCAAATGCTGCAAAAGAGCTGAAGGAGATGACATTTGACGAAGCAGAATGTCACCTGTCTGTTTCCTGACACACACACACGGCTGGTTATCGCACAAAGTGACTCAGCATTTGCCTTTTTTTGGTTGCTTGTATTGAGTCTCTCGTCTCCTCTGCTTTCCTCTTCAACCTTTTCATTCCTTCTCTCCGCCTTTGCTTCATCTCCTCCTCCTCTGGTCTCTCACTACATCTCCATCCTTCACATTTAAGCGAAGCTTTTATTTAATTCCCTCCCTCTCCACTATCACTGTGACAAATTGGCTTCTGTTTGTGTTATCAGGGCTTCCTCTCACTCATAAATCTCTTTCTCCATTTCCTCTCTGTCTCTCTCTCCTTTTATTTTCTTTGCTAATCATCGTATCCCCCTCACATTTCTCCTCTTGTCTCTTTTCAGCCCCTCTTTTCTGTCAGATTCATATTTTATTTTGTCAAAACTCTTACATGATTTGCCTGAAAGTGGCATGAAATTGATAGTGAAAGACTTATTCAGGGTTTGTTTGGTATATATATATTTTTTTATGGGGAATGTATCAGCATGCATTTAATATAAAGAAACAGTGGAAACACTTTGGAGGGAGCCTGACTGATCTGCAGCATCACTATCAGCTTTTCTTTCTCTACATCTTTTTTATACTGCTCATGGTCTCCTCTTAACAACTTTTCAAAGTTAAAAGTGTGGAAATAGAAACGACCTTCAGTGTAAAGCCATCTGCTCCTTTAAAAGAAAAAAATAGAGGCGCATTTTATTTTTTGGAGAAAAACTGTAAAATATGATGAGCCGTATTGTGAAAAATTGTCACAATTAGTTGACAAAAGTTAACCTGAGGACAGCAGACAGACACACACACACACAGCAGAAGTACACACATGCATGGATGCACACCTGCACACATCAATGATCACCGCACATATACAACCTTGGAAGCCTCTGACTGCCACGGCAAGCTTCCAGCAAGCGGATTAAACCAAATAGACAGTGAGCCAGGGCTGTAATTAGTGTGTGTGTGTGTGTGTGTGTGTGTGTGTGTGTGTGTGTGTGTGTGTGAGCACTAAACAGACACACCTGTCGCTAGTCGGGTACAGGTTGTGCCAACCAGATGCCTGACAAATGCCAGCATCTCAAACACACACTCACGCACACACACGCTGGCTCCTGAGCTGTGTGTGCAGCCTGGAGATCAGTTTGGCTGGAGATCCATAATATGATCAGCCTGAAAGTGTTGCTGTAATTCATTTCCATTTGCTTTCATCTCCACTCTGAATGTGACCCGTCCGAAGCCTCGCAGGAAATCTGGTCTGCAGGACGTTCAGCAGCGCGCAGCATCGTGCTTGGAGCGACGTTTAATCAGGACCAATGAGGCGTTCGTCTCGTAATGTTTCCTGACTTCCTCTTCCTGTCTGTGGCACTCAGCCCACTGGTCCCCTCTGAAGATCTTTAAAAACAGCTCACAAGTATAGATTTTTCTTTTTTAAAGACCCTGTTGTCCTAAAACAGCTGCACATTGTGATGTTTAGCAAGTGTTACTTAAACAAAAGTTCATTTTGCATTTGTTGGGGACTATTTTTAGCAGTCTGAGTCACGATAGGACCACGTCACCCGGTGCTACACAGTGACTCACTGATGAGTTTCTAGTGTTGTGGACACAGTGGAGCTCTTTGGCACAGAGGAATAAGAAATATCAGGCTGTAATAAACACACAATACAACTGTACCCGCAGGATCGTCTCACTGTTGGCTTTGATGTGTTTATGGGAAAAACATTTTATAACTACATCCTGTGAACACTTTTCACTGTTTTCTTTGTTTCATAGAAAATAGTTTTTACTGATCTTACTGATCTCCAAAAGAAGAAAAAAAAGATTTTGGTCTGTGTTTTTCAGGGAGGACTTAAAAGGCACATGTCCTGATTAGCTGGCATCTTCCAGCCACCATTGCCCATTATTTCCACAAACATGAACAGATGAGACCAGCAAATTGTATTTGGGAACATATCATGCAAATTAGCCTCATATCCGCTCTATTCCCTCACCAGAGACCACCTCCAGACCTGGACGTTGCCCCAGTCTCGGTCCAATTTAGCCCAAAATATGGCTTCCACCTCGCCAGAGTGAGTGTTAATCTGGGAAGCTTTCCTGCAGACGGCAGACGTAGAAATGTCAAGTTCTCTGCTAACACATAACAGGAAATCCATCCAAGATAACAGGACGTGTTCACAGGTTGAACCCACAGATGAACTGATGGGACGTTTAAAAGCCAACTGTCGCCATCTTGGCAGCCAAGTGGAGCCAGAAGACTCAAGTCTGGACAAAGTGGCAGAAGCCTGGGTGGAGCTGATGAAGGGGGGGGTTCACTTTGTGTGTCTAGAGTAAGGACACAGTTCTCGAAGCATGTCAGCACAATGACATTTATTATCTTTTTTTATGTAGTATTTCCACAGAGTAAACTTAAAGTTCTTCTCCAGGCATTGATTCAACCCCTCTAAGCTCATCTCTTCATGTCTTTCATTGGCTTAGATTGAACTCTGCACCTCTTCCTTCTCCTTGGATCTGACAGCCCCACCTTCTATCTCCACCCACCCTCCGCCTCTTGCCTGCAGCTTCGCTTTCTGACAAACTGTTCTGAGTAACGTTTGCTGTAACTTTCTTCATCAACACCTTCTGACCGTGTGAAACATCCTGTCAGCAATTCACATGAGTCATGAAGCTTGGCAGGCTAACGTTTGCTAACGTTATTAGCATTAGCGTTATTGGTCCCCTGCAGGTCCAAAGCAGAAATTCTCAGTCATGACATTGATTTCATATTTCATTCACGATATGTCTTGTAGCATATATATAAAACACCATGTGAATATGTTAATGAGGTTAAAAACTTGATTTACACTGAACGGGGTCTTTAACATAGAGGGCAGTTTTTAAGGTGATTAATTAGCATGTCGTGTAATAAACATATCACTGCATTAATTCACATGTATAGAGGGAGATAATTCACTCTGCTGAACTGGGACATTCATTTTATTTTTCTCATTTTAAGTGGATTTTAGAAGCAATTGTCTTTGTGTTTTCATACCCCCTATTTGTGGTCCTGAAGACATTTTCACAACCAGGCTTAGAACAAAAAATACAGAACTCATGTTCTATTTTGAGATTTTGTTTTATTGTAAATTAGCTGTGTTCTTTTGTCTTGTTTCTGGAAGTAAAATTCACAGTTTGTTCCTGCCAGCTGCTGCACTGAATCCATATAATTCTTTCCTTTTTTAATAGGTTGCATTGTGCTGAATTACATGATTGTATGAAACTAACCGTCACCTCCAGCTTGACTTTTTTCTGCCCCTCATATCTCCGTCACTGTGTGGCCCCCAAAAGCAGCAGCAGCTTTCTCCTCGACTGTTTCTTCAAGCTCACTTCAAAAGAAAAGCTGCGGTGCTAATTACTCCCACAAGTGGAGCCCCGCTGTCGAGTACAAAGCGTGAAACGTAGATTTTCAGCTCTCTTTTAATCTGAGACTCAGGAAGGCTGCTCACTCCTTCAACTCACTTGACCTCCTCCCTTGAAGTCGTACTTCGCTTTACTCCAGATTTCTTTTTATTTTACATCTCAGCACGCACACCTCTGCAGGAGCTCGGCAGCACCGTCGGCCCTGCAGATCTGCCACCTCCTCCAGGACTCCGACTCTTTACCGTCTCTCTGATTACTGAAAAAGGAGGGAACTTCTTCAAAGCCAGGCCTGGTTTGTCATGTTTATAGAGTGTCAGCCTCAGCTGGTTGCCCCTAATGAATTTAGCCTGCATCTGTTATACAGTGGTACTGTACAAAATGGAAGCTGCTGCAGAGGCAGTCCAACATTGGAACAGTATCAACTTCTTTATTTAACTCTTTAGTTCGAGTTTGGAGAGTTTTGCTATTTCACAAACGGTCCTGGAGTTCCAGTTTGGACGAATCACTCAGTAATTCTTCTAAAACTCTTGGTTCCTGAACTTTGGCATCCTCCAGGATAGATAGAGGAAACTAAATACGTTTAAAGAAACCCCCATCAAAAGGGAGAGAGCCAACTTCTCAAACCAAACTGCAGTCACTCCTTTGTAAATACAGTTATTAAAAACTGAGCTTATGGCACCTGATGGAGTACAACTCAGTGTGTGACAGCTGCATAATGTCGGAAGGAGCTTGTCGCGCCTGAGCAAATAGCCAATGATGATGTTATAGTGATGTCCTCAAGGTCGTCTCAGCTTGAGTTCAGAAACTCCAGATTAATTTAACAAAAAGTTTTAACGATATGGCAAAAAAAAAAAAAAATGACAGTATGTAATCAATGTTGTCTAGAGCATGATAGCACTCGCACCGCTTCACTTTGTCTCTCATTCACTTCAATCAAAGCAGGTAGAATCAGTATGTGGTCCAAAGGAAGGAAGGAGTTTGCCAGGAGACTTCAGATGACTGAGCAGAAGTACTTACTGGAGGCCTGATGCATCAAGGAGAAGCTGAAGAACAGCACAACGTCAACAAGTGAACCACACAGGGCCTCACCAAGCCCTGAAGAAGGTCTTTCTAATGGGGCGTATGAATACATCCAATGTCACATGTTTCTACTCCTCGAATAACTCCCTGCTGTGGATGCTCTACACCTACCTGCTACATCTGTGGTTTGTTGGATTCTGAAAACTAAATATTACCGTACCTACATATGCGATGACCTCCACCCGACTAACTGTGGACCCTTTGATGTTCTTCCTTATTAAAAAACAGTTTATCTGTAAGACCTTGGTTAGTACGATAACTGAGGGAGAGACTGTCTATCTGCCATCTGCTGGAATGGAACAGACTGTGTGACTGTCTGAGGTCTCTGTGCAGCCTAACCTTGAGATCCCTGCGCTCCCAACTAAGGAGAAGGCTTGTGCTGGAAAAGTCCTTCACACAGTGTCTCCATATTTTGTGGTTTACCGCACACAACATTTGACATCCACCTGAGCTACATGTATGCTCATAGGTTACCTCTAATTCTGGGAATATATGTGGTGACCTTCAGTATTTTTATGTGATGCCATCAGTCTTCTAACTGTATATGATGTAGTGAGTTGTTGCACATACATGATGTTGAAACTTCAGCTTGTTTTTGATGTTTTCGCTCATTGTTGTTGCATTTCATTCAGGGCAGTTGCTGCTTTATCCTCTCCATGTTCTTTTTAATTCCTACATGTTGACTTATTACCAGCCGCAGCGATAACGTTCCCAGAGCTGTGCTGATGGCCTGTTTGCAGCGGCAGAGCTGCACCTTCCCTCCTCTGAACAAATCCTCCTGCTCTGTTTACACACAGTGGACGCAGTCAGAGCTGTATGGTGGGAAATATCATCGAGTCCAAATCCATGTTTTTTCTTCTGTTTGGTCTCTGAGTGTTTGTGTGGACTGAGGCTTATAGCGACCGGTGAGGCAGTCGACTTACAGCCTCCTTCACTCAGATCAAAGACCCTGCTGCTAATGAAAGACACGGGCGCTTATCAGGGACAGCAGGAAGGCACAGAGGGGTGGACTGAAGCTTGTAAAAAGACAAAGAAAAGAGAAAGTGTGAGTGGTGAGGAGCGACAGGAAGTGTGTTTGCCCAAAATTCATCCAACCAAAGAAAAAGGTACGTCTATCATCCCGCTGAAACGAAACGAAACTCACGGAAATCTCTTTGCTGCACCCACATTTCCTTCACTTGCGTCTTTGTCCCTCCCACTGAGACTGCATGAAGAGACGCAGGAAACCACGTGAGGAAACGAGGAAGGTTTTAAGAGAAATTAGACGTCACCATCCTTTCCTCCAAAGTGTCCCGTGCAGCCACGTCTGTCTCTGGTGACGGCGTCAGCTGATCACAGCAGAATGCATCTGTATTTATTCTGAATGTGAAATCATTACACAATAACCCAGAATATGATTATGTTGTATCATTTATTAGGATAAATGTCTCTTGGAAAATTGAAATGATGTAGCCCACGTCCCCGACGCTCCTCAGCCTCACGTGTCGGTCATGAACTGATATCCAACGAGGGGGCGAGTTGGCCGGTTAAAGAGTTCAGCGAAGGCTTTTCAGAACCACCTCTCAAACCCACAGGGGTTATGCTGCATTCATGTGACCATAATTACCAGTTTCTGACTTGTGAACACCTTTCCAATCAACATCTATGTCGTAATTATGACTGAGAGACCCAGACTTGCAGAAGCTTTGATAAACTGTACACAGCTCAGTATTTAATAACGCTGTGGCATCACTGCAGTGTTTTGTCAGAGCCAATTATTGTCCAAAGTCAGTCTGACCAGTCAGGTCCCAAAGGGTCCTGATGGGCTCAGGTTGCTATCCACTCTCTACAATGGGGGGTAGGTGTAGTTTAAAGCATCCCAGCATGCACCGGGGCACCACGTTTATGGACATCAGGCTCTGTTTCTGCATGTTTGTCGTTGCTTGCATTGTGCTGTTTGACCTGTTGTGCTGCAGTGCTCTCGCTGCTCTGTCCGTTAGTGTGGTCTGATTTCAGTATATAATATAATGAGACCATGAATGTTTTTGTCTGTAGGTTTGGTGACCCGCCTTCAGTGGTCTGCTGCTGTGCTCACTCGCTGCCCTGAGAAGTTAATACAGCACCCTGGCGAACTGGAAGCTTTGATCTGTTGAAGTTTACATAAAAGAAAACTCCACCAGCTCCTCCAGCCAATGGGAGCACAACACAAAAAGGAAATAACTGAACTCATGCAAACAATGAGGAAAAAGTCCATCATTCAGGTAATTAAACCCACATTTAGAGTATATGATGCCATGTTGTTGATGCACTCTCACCTGACCGACTCAGCTGTCTTGAGTCGTCCATTGCTGTGAACATGAATGGAAATCTCTCCCATCTCTCCCATATGATGAGAATCTTGCATCAGTGTTTGATACTGAAGGCATAAACATTTGGTGGAGTTGCCCTTCAAAGGAAAACTCTGTTCATTTACAAACTGGGTCTTTATGGACTTGCTTTTGGTGGAGTTTGTGTCTTTTTGTCGTATGAAAGAGAAAATTAAGTAAAACATTAAAGTTATTTCCCAAAGCACAGAGATCCTGCAAAACATAAGTGGTTATGGCAAATTAATGCCACAGAAAATAACATAAAATAACTTATTTCATCACTTTAAAGAGTCCAAACCGAGGCTGTACTGAAAGCATGCAGTTGTGAGACTGAGGCTGCAGGTTATCTGTGTATCTACAGGTGCATCTATTCAGAATTTACTCTTGTTTTTAGGTTGCCTGGAGGTGTTTTGCCCTTTAATCCCATGTCTGCGTCCTCTTGTGCACACAGAGCAGCAACTGACCCGCTATCGACTCGTGGAGGTAAAAACACGCTCTGCAGAGGAAGTATCGACAGCTGCTGATGCTGAGGACAGACGGGACGGACGTCGTCCCCAGAGATGACGCGGGATGAATAATGCTGACGAAAACAGTGAAAGCAGCTGTGACATGTTTGATTGTTTTCTTACAGATTTGCAGTTTTCACAGCTGAGCTTGTTGCAGGTTTAAACATCCTTGATTACATGGATAACACTGTTTATTCTGCTGTGGTATTATTTCTGTGCAAGCTTCAGATTTCACTATAGAAAACTGTAAATTCTAATCATTGTTATGCATGTGCACATTTCCAGAGCAGACCACAAAATGCTTTCCTGTGCACGTTTATATCCTCTGGCTGCTTTACAACCTGTCGGATCCTCTGATTGCTCCAGTTTCAACCCTGTTGGAATTTGTCGTATTTAAGTTTGTTGGATGTTTTTATTAGTTGTTGTGTCCAAAATATTGTTGCTTAATGGAATTACTTTAATAATTTATCTTCTCTTCTCTTTATCTAAAAACTTGAATGGCTACAAAATAAGATCCAGGTTAGAAAAGCACCTGTCCTGTCCAGCCCCTTCTGTCCTGCTCCGTCTCCCTGCCTGAAGTCCTCAGTGTCAGCCGTATTTTATGTCTGGTCACCCAGATGCATTAAGAGCTGATCGTCTGATCTGACATTTGACAATCTTGAAAGATTAAGGAGCTGTGGTGTAGCCCGGTGAGGCAGTCACAGGGCTGAATCTGTAGGCTGGAGGTCTGAGCAGAGTGTCAGGCTGCACCTGGCATTTCATTTCAGTCAGACACCAAAAGGTTGTTGGACTTAGAGTTCAACAGTGGAACCTGTTCCTCCAGGCTGCAGAGAGCTGCACTTATCACACAGAGGCTTATTAAAGCCTGGACACACACACACACACACACACACACACACACACGGGGAAAGACAGAAATGAAAAAATACGGCGACACACAGGGACAAACGCAGACACATGCAGACCTAAAAGTACGCACACACGAAGATCAAAGTACACACTCGCACAGATGTGTACACCACTGGCACATGTGCACGTACATCAATATTGGGGACACACAGCCGCACACACACCGGAGGGCGAGATAAAGTGTAACCTGTCAGTGCCTTGCTCAGAGGCAGCGCTGAACTTTAACGTTTATTAATTCTGGGCCGTTTTCACTTCTGCTGCTCTGCACTTTAACACACAGAGCGTCAGTTACTTCCCTCCACACAAGGGCGTGTGGTTTCATAAGTGTGTGTGTGTGTGTGTGTGTGTGTATCCTAATCACTGATAATGTATTTGTATTATCATGTATATGTATTCTTGGCGCACACTTCAAGCATCTCGATAATATTACACATTTTCACCTATAAATCAAAATACAGACCTTATATGATTTCTACATGGAGGGGGTTGAGGTCATGTTTCCAGCCCTGCGTAGCGTCTGCAGATCTTCCTCTCAGTCCGTGTATGTTAAGACGTCTTTACCTGCGTGGGGCTCTGAGGGACTCTAACCCCTAACCCACACACAATCATTGCAAATTGAACAGCTGTAAATGGTTTAACATTTCTGAGCATCACAAACACTCCAAAATGACTCTTTGTCTAATAAAAATT
This sequence comes from Chaetodon auriga, assembly GCF_051107435.1. Taxonomy (NCBI): domain Eukaryota; kingdom Metazoa; phylum Chordata; class Actinopteri; order Chaetodontiformes; family Chaetodontidae; genus Chaetodon; species Chaetodon auriga. The sequence goes on from NC_135075.1 coordinate 28,608,655, forward strand.
AAAGCCTCCGACAGCTAAATCAGCAAATAAACTTCGTGCCAGTTGTGTGTATGTGGGTTTCCTGCACCTCTTGCTTTATTTCCCTCTTTGTCTCCTTCTAGAAAAGTTCCCATGAGTGAGTCCTCTGTCAGTTTCCCATGATTCCTGCCTTCACTGACTCCATGTATTTGCTGGTATCCAGCAGTAAACAACCTAAAAATACAGTTCATATGAGAGAGAAGTGTTCAGTATACAGGATTTCTTCCATGTTTGATATACAAACAAATAATAAATAAGGCAGCAAATCAAACAGTGCAGGGGTATAAACACATAATCAAAGATTACATAACCAGCATCAATAAAACCACCTAAAACGCCTCTGGCTGCCTTTAAATGGCTCATTTTTGTTTGGCGATAGCTGTCAGGAAGACACAACTTGCTAAATGTTTCAGGCTTCTGATCTCGTTTGGAGCCTGAAAGCTAATATTTACCTTCTGACTACACTTCATGCAAAGGTGATGGGTTAAAATGTGAACGAATGCCTTAAATTCACGCAGACACGACTGTTTTCAGTTAGACTTTATGCTTCAGCAACACACACTCCTTATACACACATCATGCATGTCAGCACACACGCGACATGCAAACACACGCAGGTAGCATCTGGTGTCATCTGGGCGAGCAGGAAGCATGTGATCAAAGCTGCATTTTGCCAATTAGGCTTCTCTTTGATGTGAGCTCCTTCAGGTTATGACTGGATCCTCTGAGGGTCCTTCAAGAAGATCCTCCGTGGAGAATGTGATATTTATGTTCCTACAACGTAAGGGGGTGCGGGGGGACAGTAAGAACAAGGGCAGCAGTCTTTACCTGCTAATCGCATGTCGATGGCAGCAGAGCTTTCAGCTGTGAGTGATTTAAATGAATCACAGAATTTTGGCCAGATTGAAAATGAGGCCAATCTGTGGCCTTAAAATAACCAAACTGAACAGCACATGCTGTGTGGCAACAGCAGCCTCGCAGGTTTATTGTATGTCACAGTGTGAGAAATGGGTCTGATAAAATCGTGGTCATGCTCTGTGTGCAGTGTAGTGGCATGAGGCATCGTAGGGAGATAAATGTCTGCTGAATCGTAGCACAACAAATCAGTGGAAGAAATATGCCAGCAGAGACATGTCATCAAATGTTTGGGCTCTGTCCACAGGGCTGCCACTGTTTTTAGTAGTTTATTAAACACAACTGAGGGTCTACAGACATGTAAGCAACTCTGCAGTCACCATGCTAACATGTGTTATTTAGCAGTAAACACAAAGTTCAGCTGAGGAACGTCAGAGCTTTTACAGTTCATCCTGTGGGGAACATGAATGATCTTTGGTCCATTTTGCATTGAAAACCATAGACTGACCCCCAGAGCGTGCACAGAGGGGGAAATCCAGCAGGCATGACATGTCTTCACTGTATGTTGTAATACTTCCACCGTCCTAAGCAAGCTAGAAACATGCAAAAACTGTAAACTTCAACAAATGAACTCCAGCAAAACTAACAGTATGCATGCTGCAGGACATGCACTGACACATATGGGATGTACCGCCTTGCCTGGCGCGGTGAAGGTGAAGTTAGCAGAGAGAGACAAAGATCCAGAAAAGTCAGAAAGTTTAAGTTCTGGTCTTTTTTTTCCACATGATGAAACACACAGAGAAAGAAAAATGAAAAGAAACGTAAACTCAATGGAAAACAAAAAGAAGAATGCTCAAGGGCGAAAACATCTCTCCACAAAAGGGAATGGGGGAAAATAAGATGACAAAGACAAAAGAGAATAGAGAAGAAGAACCCAAATGACATCAGACGCCAGCACAGATTGAGACTGGTACACAATAAATAATGAACGAGGAGTCAGGAAATGAAGTAGCCTTGATGGAGATGGTGAAAACCAGAGAGGGAGAGTCAATATGAGCCGAGCGCCGCCCTGATCGCATGTTTCTGTAGGTGGACTTCACCACAAAGCTGCACTGTGAGAGTCCGACTCTCGCCCACTGTAGGTTTCACTGGTGGTTTGTTTGAATGGTTTGTATTTTTCCTTCTTTCAAAGAGAACAAAGACTGTGGTCATCTTGAGTTCAAGGCCTTCTGTATTGATTCCAAAAGTGAAGTTTTCATCATGGACCACATTTCAAAAGATCCTCAGAAAACTCTCAAAGCCTCTGCTGCAGCCTGGTCCACCTGAGCGCTGCTGGTTGCAAACAGTCAACGTTGCCACCAAAATATCAGTAACTAAGCAGATTCAGTCGTAATTGTGCTTCAGAGCACAACATGGAGACATTTTTGATATGTTTTGAGATTTGGAATCAACTGGAATCAAATGCAACACGATGCAAAGGTATGTAGATGGAGTGATCTTTCATGGGGTTTTCTTTACAAACTGGGTTTGATCTGAGCTTTTCTGCCCATCATTCAAACTGGTTATGATAACATTTCAGACATCAGTCTTATTCCTGAGTTCTGGTATCATGGAAACATCATCACACCAGAGTCCAACAGGACAGGAAGACGACTCAGATGATCACACGTTAACCTCAAAAGTCCGTCTTAGTGACAATTTGCAGATATGTTTCAGCTGTTTCAACTTTAACTTCTGTACCTGCAAACCATCTAACTACAGTGTCTAACAATGTCAAACAACCTTTAGAAACTTCTTGCCACTCCTGTAAAATCGGCCTAAAACTGCACTGAATTCCTTGATTTTGCTGTAAACTTCCCACTGATGCAGCAGATCCTCGTTCTCGTAATTTCATTGGCTGTACGAAGCATCAGTCATCTGCACAACTGGTTGCAATCTTTACCTGAAAGAAGAGAGACACTTGTTTTCAATGTGGACCTTTGTTGGCTATTGTAGGCTGCGGACATGACATGGAAAATTCTGATTGGTCAAGTGAAGTGTCAATCAAAAGGTCTGAGCGCAGCAGCTATGTCACCTATGCATTCGTGCATACTTGCCTGCTAATTTGAGGTTGTAGGTAAATAATTGTAATTCATTGTTAGTCGAGCTTTTTGCAACTTGACAGATATGTTCGTTAAAAAAATGCGCCCTCATTATGCTGATAAAAAAACCTAACCTGGGCAGTGTTACGTTACATTACTGTTGCAGATTAGTAGAATATTAGTGGTATAAAGATATAATTTCTAATGGAAAGGCTTTTCTCATGAGCTATGCTAATTCTTTGCTGTAAAATACATAATTAAGCACGTCTGAATAATTGAAACAAAAACTTTTTAAACTAAGTAGATAAGGAAATATTTTTTTATTCTCTCACAGAAGCTCATGCATTTTTTAAGTCATTATATAAATTTCAATGTCAATTTTAACTTCAAGGGGAAACGATCCTCACTGGAGGATTCAGGACAGTTTGTAATGTAAAGGTACGCAGAGAGAGGTCGGGATGGAGGTGGTCTTATTAACTATTCCATTTAGAATAATTAATGTAGTGATAAAGTGCTTAAAACAGGGAGAACTCCTTTAAACTCTTCATTTGTATTCCTCACACACTCTCACTTACACCTATCTGTGTAAAGCACACATCACAGTGTATCACCAATCAGTCCCAACATGAGAACATTACAGAACACACACTTCTCTAATAATAATTTAAAAACATTACGTCTGACATGCTGCCTCTGCTGCCCATCAGTAAGTGACACATTAACACAGCCAATCCACTGATGATTCACTGTACCAGTCAAAACCACCCATCCTCTTACTGTAACTGCATTGCAGCAGCAGGTATAGACAGACTGTGGAGAGGAGGATAGAGAATAATCTCTCCTTCTACCCTCACCTCCCTCCTCCTCCCCGTCAGCTCAGCCCAGGGAGGGATGGATGTAAGAGTGAGTCCAGAGAGAGGAGGTGTTGAGATGAATGAGACGTCTCCTCCGGGGAGAGACAGAGTGGAAATGGACTGACTGAACCTGCAAGAAGAGCTGATAGAGTGAGGAGGAGAGGTAACACTCAGACTCCAGAGGGAGAGGTGAGGCAGAGGTGAGGAGTTTGTTTCCATGCCGAGACACCGACCTTAATGGGGGAAGAGGCTGTATTTACTCTTACGTCGAACAAATGATTTTCTTTAAACGCTATGGTGTGTTTGTGGGACCACGAGGTCAACACACTGTCAGCGGGAGGAGGGTATATTTTCATTAGCACACAGTAAATTCAGCAGCTCTATACATATATTTCCCTTGTGGCAGATGTTCTTTGGTCTTCATAACTGAAGTCAACATCATCAATTTAAGTGAAAAAAGAAGCCGTCCGGCAGCAATTAAATCATCCCAGTGTTCAGACGGAAGCTGCAGGGAGAGATGGACTGACCTCACCTGATCCTCTGCTACAGATTTAAACATCCCATTAAAATCAGTCACGCTGACCTTCCATCTTAAATCTGAGGGCTCAAACGCTTTGAGGTCAAATTCAGCTGATCACCAGTGGACCTCATGTGTGTTTGTTTCAGAGATCCACATTCACATCAGTGTTGATCCAGCAAATGCAGTGTGTGTGTGTGTGTGTGTGTGTGTATCCATGTATTACACATTGTGGGCACTTGCCTTACTTGTGGGGACAAACTGGAAGTCCCCATAATGTAAGTAGAGCCCTCTGCAATGCCCCCAATGACCCAACAAGCTTCTGCATGAAGAGTCGTTTGTGCATTGTTGTGAGAGCTATAGGCTTATCTCTCTGACACACACACACACACACACACACACACACACACACACACACACACACACACACAGAATAAGGGTTTGTCTGCATCCCACAGAGATATATCTGTGTGTGTTTGCAGACACTGCATATATGTATGATGAGTAACAGTCCACAGTATCATTACAGTCTCCTACAAGACACACACACACACACACACACACACACACACACACACACACACAGCCCAAGCTACAGCCCAGTCACCAGAATAACATGCACATTTCATATATGTCGTGTTTCTACAACAGGTGTCAAAGTGACATAGTTCAGATTACGGGTACGTGCAGGAGGGGATGGCGGTGGCGTGACAGCACGGCGACGCCACTGCCAGCAGCAGACCGCCGTCCGAGCCGAGCTTGTGGCGACAAAGCTGGGTGTTTTAAGCCAAAACATGATCTGTTCCTGAGCCTAACCAGAGGGTTTATGTGCCTAAACCTAACCGGACCCTAACCACAGCGCCGTCAGCGTGAAACCGAAACGTGAATAAACGTGAAGTTTGAACGTGAAGAGAAGTTTCAGCACATCAGTGGTTTGCAGAAACGTTGTTGACGTGCAGTTTGTTTTTTTAGAAACATTTTTTCAGCTCCTCTGGCACTCTGTCCTTCAACAGCTCTCACTAACCCTCCGTTTGTTTGTTGTCCCACAAGCTCCTGATTGTCCAGCTGTCTGTCTGTCTGTCTGTCTGTCTGTCTCTCTCTCTTTTCTTCTTCTTGTCTTCTCTTTTCACTCAGGGTTCTCGGTGTTGGACCATCAGATGTCCTGGACGTCTCTCTGTCCCCCCTGGCTGTCAGAGCCTCGTTCCAAATGTTCTGGATCTGGATCTTCATCCTCCAGGAGATTCAGTCTCTCTTCTTCTCTCTCTCTCTGTCTCTTGTCTTCCTTCTCTGTGTTTGTTTCCTTTCCCTCTTCTGTCGCTATTTCAGAGGTTTCTTAACGGGTTTTTTGGGAAGTAATCATGAGTGATGCTTAATGCTTCCAGTAAAAATGCCAGAGAATACAGACAGGTTGAAAGACAGACAAGTGGAGAAAAAAACAAATGTAAAAGAGTCGATGGAGGAATTTAGCATAATTGGAGGGATGAGAGATTTACAGAGAGGAATGAGAGCTACAGGAAAGAGTGACAGGTAAGATGTGATAAACAGTGAGAACAGGATGGATGATTAAACCAAGAGTGAGACAGCAGATGAATGATGGACGTGGAATAAAGGAACCGATAATGAAATAAAAGCCACAGATGGACGATGTAACCGAGTCAGACAAACAGACACGAGACACGAAGAGCAGACTGCTGAAATCGAAAGAAAAGGTCAGATGATTTCAGAGCAACCAAATGATAAATCAAACTGAAATAAATGGACTGAGGGACGGACGGACAGGCAGCAAACAGAATGAAAGAGAAGAGAGATGATGGAGAGATGCTCCTGCAGGTCAGAGGCGATGATGGAAAAACTGATCCGTGTTGTTTTCCTGATTATGGCGCCAAACAGAGAAACAGAAGAAAGCTCGATGAGACAAAAGGTTTGTAAGCTGAAAAAGTGTATGATGCTTTTTCCACTAATGTAAAAAAAAAAAAAACAGAAAGAAAAAACTGAGACCACCTAGACCTCCAAAGACTTCTACTGAATGAATGGAAGGAAGTGCTTTTATCCTCATGAATGACTGAAGGAACAAATAAGAGAGAAGGATGAAGAGAGAGGAGTTTAACAAATAATCAACATCAGGACAAACACAAGGTTTTCCAGGGCATGGGGGAGGAAATCACATTCAGCCCCATCAATGACAGAACGATAGAGAGCACGGAGGGAGATATAAAGAGAAGGAAATGAATGAATGAGAAAGAGAATAAATTGAAGGCGAGGGCCGAAGCTTTTAGCCCCATAAATGATGGAAAAGCAAGAAATGGTGAAAGGTCATTCTAGAAAAAAGGGAAGGTATAGCTTTTAATCCCATGAGTGACCATGAAAAGAGGAGAGGGAAATGAAGTGAAGGCAGTTTTTAACCCCACAAACCACAGATCAGGGAGAAGAAAGGAAGAAAGGGCCTCATGTCACCTCATCAACACGGTTCAGGCACTGAAAGCCAAAGTGAACGCTGAGCTGACGCCTTCGAGCCGGAGCCTGATCAACACGGTTGTCTTGAAGCCGTAACGGCATCCTGACATTTGCATTTCAATTTTAACACTCCAACAGCCACCAGGTGGCATCTGTGAGCGAGGCGGAGCCAATGAAAACTCTGTGGAATCCCCGCTGACCGTTCATGGGTGTAGTCTCACCTCTACGTTCCACTGCGCATTCGACGTCCACCTGCTGACGGAGCTGGTCGCTGCCATTGTCTACAATGTGTGCGCACCCCCTCCGGGCGTGTTCCATTTCCGTTTCAGAAACAACTCTAAACCCTGCTCTGCAGAGAATCGATGGGAGAATTTTGAACAGAGCAGTCCGAGCAAGACAGGAAGTCAGGCACAGGAAAGGTGTCGAGACTCCTGTAAATTTTCAAAATAAAACACCACTGAACCATGAAGCCTACCTACCCCTGGCAGAAGCACAAACATCCAGGAAAAGTGAACAAATCAGCAAAATCAGGCAGAATCAGCAAAATGCTTCCCTGAGCATCACAGAGATGCAGGGACCAGGTTTGCTTTGCAGCAGGATTTTGACTGTAAAGACGGACAGTGAAGACATGCATAACGTGCAGGAGGTCGGCAAGAAACAGGCTGCAGAAAGACAAAGTTTTACATCGTATGAGTTGAAGTATTTGAGTTTTCCCTCAGTCGACAAATCAGAAAACTGAAGCGACACACAGCTGATGCATATAATGTGCCAGATAGGCCGCTATAGTTATGCTAATATATGTAAATACATACATGTATAAAGGATGAATAATAACAACATCGCAACTGCTCTTCGTCTGCATGTCTGAAAAGATGTAATTATGTATTTAAAGACCAACAAACAGAGACGTCAGTCAGTGCACACAACACGACAAGGAGGCGCAAACAGGTGGAAACAGATGTGAACACGATCACTGAAAACATGGAGGGTGCTTCTGCCTTTGCATGCATCAGTTTTATTTATGTAAAACTTGTTTGTTACTACTGTGACATAGAATTGGAAAGGTAAGAAGGCAGTAACTCGAATAGAAAAACAGCAGAGCCAAGGTGTTTTTCCAGCTTCACTCCAGGGCAGCAGAGGACTTAAGCTGCTGATATACTTTCTAAATTTTAGTCTTTTTCAATGGAAATCTCCCCTCATGCTCCTACGCTGAGGTCTGCATGGTCACAGCTATGACCCAGAGTTCATTTTGTCCTTTTGGAAAGTCTTTCTGAAGGGTTTCACCTTCCAAACAGCTGGAGAAGGTGACACTGACCGCAGGGTATCAGATGCTGACCACATCTCTGCCAAAGTCCAGATACCATCCTTTTGTTTTTAGCTTAGCGGAGGAGAGCCGGAGCCAGGATCCAGCAGAACATCCCACCAAATGTCTGTCGCTCTGTAGTCTTTGAAAAGGTAACCCTGCTCCTTTCTGAGATCCCTCTGTAGGCACATGTCATCCATCAAACATACATGTGAATACTGTTACAGCACAGTCCCCTAAATTATTTACCTGTGCTTTTACAAACACTCATATAATCTCAGCACTGTTAAAGCACATTTCATTAATAATATACGGGAACGCAGCTTCTTCATGCTCCTTGGATCCAAGCGTTCATCCAAAAACACTTATTTTGAAAGGGCTTCCTTTGACAGTACGATCACTTGTGAATACTGGAATAAAAAGTGAAAGTTAGAGCCGCTGCCATGAATGGGGATAAAAACTCTAAACTTTGGTTCTGTCTCATTCATCTCATGGAGCTCCGCTGCTGTTGTTGTCAAAGACTATTAAAAACACACCAGTGAGAAGAATCGCTCGTTCCTCCTTTAGGATCCCTCTTCCAACAGAAATCAGTGGACATCCCAACATTTCCAGGTCACACGAGGAGCAAGGAGACATTGATCGGCTCTCCCTCAGAACTGACCTTCATGATGACCAATTACGGTCCAGCCAGGTGACACCGCTGACCCAGTGGGGCCTTGGCTGACAGTAAAATCTCTGGTTTTCCTGGTCAGCTGCCAGCTGGAACGTGTGTAAATACATCTAAAGCAGCGAAAGTTTCCCGGTTAATTAAAGTTTTCTAAGTCGCAGAGATTTCCAAACTGGACCGAGGTCAATGTGGATCAATGTGGAGGTTTTAATTAAGGGAAATAACATGGAAATAAAATATAAACTATGTGGAGGGAAAGACGCCCATGTAGAAATATACTGAGTCATCTGTGATTCTGTGACTCTAATGAGCTGAAACGGCGATGGAAAAAAAAAAAAAAAGGTCAGAATCAAGAGCCAAGAAACCCTGAGATAATCACCGCGAGTCCTTGTGTTTTGGCAGAGTGAACACGCACACACACACACACACACACACACACACACACACACACAGAGTTCTGGATGAATAAACTTGCATCAAAACAAACAGTGCAGATATAAAATGACACTTTACAGTCTCTGTTGTGACAGACAGCGTGCCAAACTCTGCTTAAATCCACACACACTGTACAACAACACAAGCTAACACACACACACACACACACACACACTGTACAGTAACACAAGCTAACACACACACACACACACACACACACACACACACACACACACACACACTGTGCACGCGTCACCATTTCACCCTTTGCTCGCGGCTTTTTTTCCTTTCTGCTGCGTCATCTTGAACTTCCTGACTTCATGTAGAGAAATAAGTAAAGACATTTGACTGTAAATGGTCGTTAAGCGAAATACTCCTCGAAATAAACAAACGCCCAAACTGTTTCCATTTGCAAAATTTCAGCTTCAAAAGATGTTGCGCTCTCAAAACTCTTAACCCATGTTTGGCTGAAGGTCTTCTTGACCCATTTCTGCTTTTTATCTGTTTAAAATGTTTGCTGCATATGTCCCCATGACTTTATTTTGATGTACAACACGTCAATTAGCACAGAGCAGATGTAGCCAGACAGGAAGTCAGACACAGGAACAATGTAGAGAATCCAAATTTTCAAAATAAAACACCCTGCGCAGACCCCTTATCATACATCCACAATGAACACAGTCAAAATGGACAAAAAACACTGAACTATGAAGCCCTTCCTTCCCATGACAGAAACATGAAAATCAAGGGGAAAACGACCAAATAACCACGATCCGAGCGAGTCAGCAAAGCTCGGCAGGCAAAACGCTCCATTTCTGAAATGCGGCCGATGGGGAGGGAGCAAGCGTGTGCATGCACGACGTCACGCGTACGTGCCAGCTGGAAATCTTGGGCAAGATTTGGAAGCCTCTGCTACCTACGGCTGCCCGTAACACCTCTAACTCACCTGTAGGTTTCCATGGACGCTTATGCCTATCTTTACATGACATAATGACAGTTTGACAGTCCAGACAATCAGTGGTGCCTCACCTGAGCCTCACCTGAGCCTCACCTGAGCCTCACCTGATTCTCACCTGATTCTCATTACCAATCAGCCCAGTATTTAAGCTGCTCCCTCTTGCCACTCTTTGTTCTTTACTTTCATGCAAAGCTTTCCAGCGCTTACCTTTAGACTGCTCTGTCGTTGCAGTACCTGCCTTTGACTGCGTCTGTTCCCTCGACCCTCTGTCTCTGAGTCTAATCCTGCATTTCTTGGATCTTTGTTTGCCTCTGATTGTTATTGTCCTGTCACAATGTGACTGTTTGACAGTCAAAATGTCCCTTTCTTAATGTCTACTTGCTGACGTGACCAACAAACTTACAGCCCAGTTTTGGGGGTTGGCATGGTAACAAAGGCCTCACACATGCACACAAACAAACTTGCGCAAGGGTTTAATTTCGTACACACACACACACACACACACACACACACACACACACACACACACACACTCGTCCTCAACAGTACGAGGGGTGAGCCAGCAGCGATTAGCAGAACAGAGGTTTTAACTCAGCGGGGGAAGCAAAACTCGTTTAGCAATCACATTACTCTGCATAATGCTCGATTAATGACATGCTAATCATATGCAAATGAGATGCTAATTGAGCATGATTCAATTCCGACCAACAGATGGTTCCTGTACCGCTGTAATGGAGCCCCTGATGGCTGTGAGACAACTCTGTGCGTGTGCATCCGTGTGTGTGGGGTGTGTGTGTGTGTATGTGTGTATGTGTGTATGTGTGTATGTGTGTGTGTGTGTGTGGGGGGGGGGGGGGGGGCAGCTATATCTGTTGCATGTGTGTGTCACTCTACAGACAAGGAGACAAGGGAGGGACAGGTGAAAATAAGAGGAAATAAAAGAGAGACAGCTAAAAGATGAGGGAAGTGAATGTGAGAGCAGGGACGGCTTTGGGACCAGAGACTCGAGGTTATGTCCCATCTCCTACCAAGTCTTCTCGATGGATTGGCACAAGTTGTTGTACAGAGCTTCCTCCCAGAGGCTGAATCCGACTGACTTTGGTGACTCCCATAATGACATTCCTATGAGGAACAGCTGCACTAGGATTCGTTAGCATGCTAGCAGGCTGACCTGACATCGCTAACATGGAATACATTATACCTTCTTACCGTTTTCAGGTTGCCATCGTGAGAACATGATTAACATTTAGCTTAAAGCGCAGCTGTGCCTGTTCATAAGCTTACCGAGCTGCTAGTTTGGCTGTCGACTCTTCGTCAGTGTAAAGGAGTTTGATGAAATGTGCTGTACAAATAAACCTGCTTTGACCCGCCTGAAAGCAATTAAAAGCATTGAGGAGAAAATTATTACCATTTGTATTTGTTGGTGTAAATACATTCAGGTACAGACCTGTTCGCTGCCTCAGATCAGCTCAGTCTCTTTCACCTCCATCTGCACGCTTTGCATGTAGCCTTCCTCCTCCTGACTTCAGTTTACCAGCCCAGCTACATGGCCTGCTGTGGGACGCTGCTCGACCACAGAAACTGACGGCTTCATATCGCTGAATGTGTTCCTGCACTGCTTATTATCTATAAATCCACCTACGGACATTCTCAAATGAAAAGGTGTATGAAAACATCCTCCTTGGCCTTTGCTTCCTTACGCCGTGCTTCTTTCTGAGAATGACGGAGGTGGTTCATTATAATTAACTCTGGACGAACGGCATCAGGCAAATGTATAAAGAGACGGAAATGGAAGCAGATGTCGTCTCTGTAGAGGAGTCACAGGTTAGGAGAGGAGGGAGATTAATGAGGTACAGTATTTAATTAGTTCCATGTTCATTTGTGTGTTTATGAGTTTCACTTTTCACTGGGCAGATGCAGCTCGATGTATTTTCATTGACCTCTGATTCCTTCTCCTAATGGTATAAGAACCGTTTCTAACCAGGAAACAGTTCGTAAGTGTGAAGAAAGGAAGACAAGTTGAATATGTTCTAAGTAAATAAGTATCATGAAAGTGAAAGTTAATGTCATTATAGCTCCGGGTGATAAGCCTGAGGTGAGGATGATCCCTTACCTGCCGCTGTCCTCTTCACACATGCAGCCTCCTGCTTCAGATGGGCCATTTGATATTCTGGCTTTTTCAAGGTTTTTCTCTTCACGGCTGCCAGAGAACGATGGCTGGCTGGAAAGTAATGACACCAACAAAGAAGAACGTCCTCTGTTGATGATGAAAATGTCTCCAAGACACGGAGGAGAGATCCTGAGAGTCCACGGCGGCATAAAAAGGCTTTTTCGATACAGGAGGAGTCGCTGAGCACTTCCTCCATTTTGATCCCATTTCAAATACTTCGATGTTCTTCTCGATAACGTGACGGTTGTTGCGTTAATTGTTTTAATTATTTCAGCTTCTTTTCTGTTGATTCCGTCAGTCTGGTAATGCAGAAAGTTTTGGTACCTGCACTGCTCGCTCTCTTTCAACTCCGTTTTTATTCTCCAACAGTTCCTGAGGGAAAAATCTGCCTGTTGAGCTGCTAAATGTTCCACTGTGTCCATCAGCTTGTCTCCACCCTCGTCAGTCGGCTGTTTGGTGCTGAGCAGGGAGGGCACGGTGGGTTTAGAGCTTGTTTTGCTGATAGCAGCTGCCTGCTACAGCTGGAAATGACAAAATGGAAGAGGTGAGAGTGAGCCGAACAGTGAGGTTGTGGGTCAGAGAGTGAAAAAATGAGCTGAAATTCACTATAAAGCTCCATAAAGCTGCATGGAGCTGCATATAAGCAGCTGCTTTTCATATGTATATATTATATAATACTGACGTTTGCCTTTAAACAAGTGCTCCAAGTTGCTGAAACTTAAGTATAAAATGTCGCTCGTGCTTTAGTTGAACTGATATCAGGAGAACAAATGAAGGAGATGCAAAATTAATCCACATTCTTCTTTTAATTCACCTTTAAGTGAACATTAAACTGATGCAGCTGATGACTGATGTCTGTCTTATTTGAAGAAATAGTTTTAAAATCTGGAGGTCGCTGTGTCAGGATATCCAAACAGCAACTGAGAACATCGAAGTGTGTGTGTGTGTGTGTGTGTGTGTGTGTGTGTGTGTGTGTGTGTGTGTGTGTGTGTTTTATGTTCAGACTGAGCCACAGAGGAAGAGTTAAGTAAAAGTCTGTTAGCTTCAACAGGACAGATTGACAGAAAAGAAGCTCAAGGTCCTTTTTTGAACACAATGCTAACATGTAAAATTGCCAGAGAATTTGGTGAAGTGTGTGTATGTGTTAAGGAGGCATGTGTGTGTGTGTGTGTGTGTGTGTGTGTGTGTGTGTGTGTGTGTGTGTGTGTGTGTGTGAGGGACAGGATCAATCAGAGAGTGTTTATTAGTCTCTGAGTTAATGCGATCGCTGATGAAGGCCTTGGAAGACACCAGAGCCTTAATGACGGAGCTCCTCTCCTCCTCCAACACACATGTAACAACAAGCAGATTAAAAGGCAATAAAAGGGTTCAGGGAGGTGTGTGTGTGTGTGTGTGTGTGTGTGTGTGTGTGTGTGTGTGTGTGTGTGTGTGTGTGTGTGTGTTCCAAAGTACTTCCACTTTTTTTGCACCTTCTCCTTTTTGATATTCCACCTCGGCTGAGTTTATACATGTTTTTGCAATGTTTGCCCTTTTTTAATAGCGTTTCCATCAGTTTTAACGTGTTTCCTCTGACGGTCATCAAAATGTATAACTCACTGCCGTCAGCGGGCTGGAGGCTGCGCAATACATCTTTTTAATGCATGTGGAGCAAACGAGGGGATGAGATGGATGCGACTGTACGTGTTGTGGTAACTCAATTTACATAAATAACAATTCTTAAATCAGCATTTACGTGGAAATGGTGAGAGGACGGCAGACCAGGATCGTTTACCTCGCTTGGTTTCATCTTCAGCTGATGTTTTTTCTTCTCTAAAATATGTTCCCACATAAAAAGTGGCAGAAGATGTTAAGATAACTGCTGCCGTGTTAAAACAACATCAGCAGATACGCCTCCGACCGCTGATTCGTTAGGGCAAAGAAAAACGGCTAACATGAACAACATGTCAGGCTGCATGACTGAAGGAAACACATCGAGCGGAAGATGAGACTGGTTCACTGTGGCAGCATCAGATCTGCTCTGGATGAAACGTAAAGATTCACGATTTGAATTTGACAAAGTGAAATCCTCTTATATTCAAGGACGTGCACGTCGTTTAGAGGATCGTAATAAACTCTGACCTGAACACTGGCAGCAGTACTACACATAATATTAACTATAGCAGCAGAAACACTAAATCTGCATGTGGCTGTAGTACTACCAGTGACAGTACTGCTACAGTAGTAGTTGTGTTAGTTGTAGTATTAGTAATCACAGCAGTAGTGGCAGTGAGAGCAGTAGTAGTAGTAAGCTCCTGAGTGCTATCATGTGTGTGTGTGTTTGGGGGGGGGGGGGTTGGCATGACTCTCTCTTCACTGGTTTGGAGGTGAATAATTGCTGATCTCTGCTTCGCATTAATGCAGAAGCTCTGTGGGTCTCATGAAAAATGTCTGCACCCAACACACACACGCACACACACACACACACGCACACACACACACACACACTCACGTTTGTATTTGTCTGCTTGTGAGGACCCTCACTGATAACACGTTCTGTTGCTCCTTTTTCTAACCTCAGCCGTCGCAGCTAAACCACCCGACGCTGAGGTCAGACTACACCGTACATCTGTGACGATGGTCACCGTCAGATTATACAGTCAGACATTCTTTCTCTGACTTCATCGAGAGACAGACAGCAAGTTGGTCCCCGACCAATCACAGCTTACTGTTTCTCATGACCTGCGTGATGTCATCAGGAAGAACGATCTCCTGCCTCATGTGTGGAAAAACAAGGAAAGTCTGACAGGCTCGTCTTTTTGCCGGGACATCGTGAGGCCTTCGTCCCTGCGTCGGTCGGGTCAGACTAATATCAGGGTGAGATGGAGAAATCTGAGTCCAACATGAGACGCACTCTGACTTAAAAATACCTGTAACCTTCACCTTAAAGCCAAGATTTGACCCACAATGGACGGTCAAAGACGTGAAGTCCCGTTCACAGTCTTCATTTTACAAAAATGCCCTCCTGTCCCAAAAAAGTTTCACTTTCACCACCAGACTTTGAAACATGTACTCACTGTCCAGCGTAATGTTTTGATAATCTCTCAATTTCAAGGCTCCTTTCTTTTTTCCACAAGGTCCGAAACTCACACTGATCCTCACAAAGCTAGAAATTCTAAGCACCGTCATACAGAATCATCCGCATTTAAAACATGCTGTGCACTCGATCTGACATCACAAGCATAGAAGAAGAATTTTACACACACACACACACACACACACACACACACACACGCACGCACACACACACGCACACGCTGGGGCAGCATCGCACTCCTCCCTGCTCGGTGAGATTATTGATGACAGGTTCAGTAATTTGTCTTTTAAATGAGACACAAAAATATCTTTTTACACTGAGGACGTTCACACGCGATTAAGGCCAGTTTATGAACGATCTGTGGAGACGGAGAGAGCGTCTCTGCTCTCCTTTATTCATCACACAGAGGAACGAGCACGGACACGGCCGGACCAATCACAGTCTGAGTACGTTCATTCACAGAGTACACATTTATCTCCCCTTAAAACCCCGAGTCCTAAAAGAAAGATCAATGGTGGGACTTGATCTGATAACAAAGGAATTATCTGCTGCTGCAGTTCAGTTAACGATCTAAACTAATGTGACCAAGAAATATTCCCATTTGATTTTGAGACTGTATTGAAATAAATGTCCGTTACGTCACCATCTGTCACTGAATGAGTTAACACAGTGGTCTTCACGTTCCCACAAAACATGCTGTGTTCAGCTTCTGCCAACGGAAACTGAACGTTTCCTGCTGCTGCAGCTTCACATCAAAAGCATTTAACTTGGAAAACATGAGAGGACTTTTATTATGAAGTATGTTTGTCAGTGAGCTTTGATCTTACCGTGTGTAAAGTGATGTTTTCTTATGGACAGAGGCAGCGAGAAGATATCTGTTTTAAAAAATGTCCGCATGCGTGTGGGCAAGGCCTTGACATGCAGACTCTTGGCCCATGAATACAGATTTCATGAGCCAAGTTAAATGCCAGACCCTGTTTGTACCAGTGCAGCAAGGCTCAATTTCAGCATTTTGTTCGAAGCGGTGTGTTGCTATAAATAACTTTAGATCCTGCAGGAGAAAGTTGTGATTCTTCCAAAAACTCGCCTCTCGAGCAACCTCCAAACAAGCAGCCAAACTCGGTAACCTACTTCCTGCTGCAGCGAACCACCTGAAACCAAGCTGGCATCACCTGGGAGGCGCAAACAAACACCAACAGAACGGAGCCAAGTCTGTAGTAATGAGGAGAGACCGAGATGAGAAACCTGCTCAAAGCAACAAAGCGAGAAGCTTCGACGGCAATTAGTAAAACGGTTGAGATAATGGAATGATGGGGGCGCGGGGTGGCCGGGGACATGTCTGCAGAGACCCGGGCCTCCCCAGGCCTCCGGGTGGAACCGCCACTGCTCACATGTGCATGATTGATGATGATGGTTTTTGGTCTTTGAATCGTTCTGAAAGTTGGACTGTGCAGAGGTAAATAAGGCGAGGTGAGTTCCTCTGTGGCACATCGCTGCAAACACACCAGGCTGCGTCGGTGCTGCGCTGCGCCCTCTGCCTCAGCAGGAGAGGGGCTGCTGTGCTTATATAAGTCTAAAAAAGAAGAGGAAAGAAGAGGCTCTCACACACAGCTGAGGGAACTCGTGACCTTGAATGACCTGTGAGTCCTGGTTACCAAGCAGCTGATACAGCATATAATGGAGCTCTGTCTCATATCGATCATGGCACGAAGAACACGGCGCAAAGCAAAGCTGGTTAGAGACAGCAGCCTGCAACTGCGACTTTTAGCCTTTGTTGAGTTGCTCAAACACTGTTTCCTTGTTAGACTTTGTTGTAACAACAAACATTCAAACTATTTTAGGTTCAGGACTGTCCAGGAGTCAAGCTGGAACAACCCCAGTTTCCAGTCCGCGATGCGTATGATGGAGCTGACTGTCGCATTCTCGCCAATGAGCGCAATGTGTCCGAGAAGTGCATCTACTGCTGTACTCACTCTGTGGAGTCTATTATTGATGGACGAAGCGTCGATCTGTACAGAGCAGATCGAGGCAGACAGGAAGTCGGAAACAGTGTAGAGAATCTGGTACATTTTCAAAATAAAACACCGTGTGCAGACTCCGATCGTACATCAACACTATACGCAATTAAAACGGGCCAAAAAGACAAAAAAAGAAACCATTTGACTGCTTCTGACCCGAAGCACAAACATAAAGGGAAAATGACCAAATAAATGGGATTTTTTTTACATTTTTTTTGTCCTCTAAGTGAGAGCTTTACTGCTAACGTTTCATCCAAATCCAGGAACACCAGATCAAAACGTTGTAGCTTCCAAAAAAGACAATTTCTGGTAAAATCCTCAGCTCAGCTATTTAATTTTATGATGGATGACAGGTTATTAAAACTGTCCAATTAATGAACTACTTTTGAATAATGAGACCTTGGCTTTTCTAGCTCCAGTTAACAAATCCACAAAAACACAGCAAAGTTACCTTTTACTATTAATAAAAAACGACCGGACGTGGTAACACGTCCAAAACCTCTGTGACAGACGAAGAGGAGCTGACAAACACACCAAACACGCACACTTTCACCCTGTGCGTGGAGAGCAGGCTGACAGGCGGAGTGAGTCAGCTCGGCCGGAGGTGACTGGATTGACAATGAGCGGTCCTGCATTGTGCTCCGGTGATTCTTCTCCTCTTCAAGGCTGACTGAAGGAGTGTGCACCGCTGCTGGCTGCTGAATAGGCCTCCATTGTCTGCCGAGGAGGTGTGCTTGGTTTGTCTTCAAGGACGGCTGAGACCAGAGTCATAAACAAACCAAGAACGCATCACTTTCTTTGACTTGAACGAAAGCATCAGTTTAAGAGGAGTTAAAGGCAGAGAGTGAAACAGGGCTTCCAGCAAACAAAGCGCAGTCGATGCAGCACCAAACAACCTCTAAGACGACCATCTCATACTCGATGTGTTAATGAAAGGACAACATAAGCAAAACGAGTCCATGTTACAAAAGGAAGAACTTGACGTTGAAGTTTCATTAAACTTTCTGTTGAGACCTGCAGATCTTGTCTTGCTGTGACGCCTTCCTATCAACGCACCGCCGTTCTACGAGTGTGTCAGGACAAAGGTGCAAGTTTCACTTCAGATGACATATAAACAGTGATGATGGAGCTCTCAAGCATTAATTCAACAGTAAATCACATGCACACAGAAAATCTTTAAGCCTCTCATCGCCGATAAAGAGAAATGGACTGAAAGCACCCTGGTGCACCAATTTTTACTGAGATTCTCACATTTTCCTACAAATAAAGCCTTTTGTCAGAATAATTTCACCTGCACTGGCTGCTTCTGGAAACTCTCGCTCCCTGCCGCCGACTCGACAGTGCTATTAGTGACGAACTGGCTCATTTTCCCCTTTCTGTAGCTGGATGCGCTCCCTGCTGGGACCGTTCAGCAATGCAAACCTGCATGCTCGACTAGACACGGCTGAAGCTGATACCAGACATGTACATGTGTCCCGTACTCGCCAACCTGCAGCCCGTACGCTGAATAATACCAAGGAGACCTGATGGAGGCTTTGGGGTTCGCCAGATTCGCTCATGTTCCAGAGTCAGGCAGCACACTCAGAGCTTGTTTGCCTGTGGATATTATTCTGCTGCCTGTCGAGACTGTGAGGCTCACTGCTGCACTTTGGCTGATAGGCACCTTTTAGTGCATGTTAGTGTTAATAATTGCTTTGTAAATTACTTTGGATATTGTCTCCACTTCATTTCTTCCTTTTCCTGCTACTGTCTCGTTGAAACATGAATACAAGTTGGTATATTTTGTTCTTTTACTCGACAAATAGTACACTGATATTTGAAGTTTAAAAAATAAACTCTGGTCCTGCTGGTAAACAGCTCCTGCTTTCTACAAAGGTCAAATGATGAAAATGTTCAACTGACAGAAATATGTGAATGACGTGAATTTCAATGAATAATTCACTTTGCTTTCTGTGAGACCACAGCATGAAACCAACCAGCAGAAGGATGACGGTAGTAAGAACAAGGTAATCAAAGATAAGCAGGAAGCTGAGCGTAAAGGTGAAAAGATGAAGTTTAAACCGGGAGTTTATTCTACAGGGGACCTGCAAACAGTTGACGTTCTGTTCCCTGGAAAGCATCATTTTATGTCTTGAAGAGATTCAGAGTCAGAGTCACACAAGAGTGTCTGTGAGGCCGCACAGTGATGCTTTGAGCCAATCGTGACATTGCTAACATTGTGATGTTTAGCAGATATAATGTCGATCATGTTCACCATCATAGTTTGGCATGTTAGCATGCTAAGATTTGCAGGATCCGTCCTCTGGACCATGAACATCTGTACCAAAGCTGATGCCAATTCATCCAGTGGTTGATGAACCAAAGTGGAGGACCAACATTTCCATCCACTCGTGACCAAACATCCAACGTCCTCACAGCTGTGGCCAAACACCGGTCAGACGTGTACAACAAGTGGTCAAATCTGTTTATTAAACTTACGCTTTTTCAGCAAGAGTGTACAGCAGTTCTGTCCGAAAAGTAAAGGAGCTGATTTGTAGTTCAGAGTCAGATTTTACCAAAAATCATATCACAACCACTGAGCTGGGTTGATGTGCCTCAGTCACATCGTGCCACACTGAGCTAGAAACACATGAAGCAGCAAGTAGCATAGCATTAATAATTCGACTGACAAATAGAAAATCAAGCTTTTTTTTTTAGCATTTGTGCTGTGAAACACAAACTAATCAGTCATCAAACTTGGACTTACACAAGTAGCCAAAATCATAAGTCACCTCCCACTCTGCTGCACCACATGCAGCATCACCAGTAACCACAACCCCATAGATCACCGCAGCAAGGTCAGGAGATAAACGACTGGAGGTCCGCAAAGACGAGACGTTCAGGGGGTTTAATTTACTCTTTGATAAATTCTGAGCATTTGTTGCTCACTTTCTCAATATATTGAAAGCCTTTGTGTTATCAATAACTCACCAAACAGTCGCTTGTCAGTTCTAATTGCTGCTGTCTTGAAAATTTTCACACTGAGCTAGAAACACATTAACTCATAGCATTAATAATTCAACTGACAGCAAGAAAAGCAAGCTAATTTTAACATTCACGCTGTGCCACGCAAACAAATCAATCATCAAACTTCAGACCAGTTTGCTTTGTAATATGCACTAAAGTGCAACCAGCCACATCCAGATGTCACCTGACACCGTACGCACCAAATGCATCATTCAGACAAAAAACAGGGAGTTTGAATATTGACGTGCATCCGTCTGTAAGGTCGAGTGTCAAGGTGTCGCCTCATACTAAGCAATGGCTGCCGATGTGTCGATGGAGTCAGGTGTCACTGTTGTGTGTCGCCATTAAGTCCCCACAACCATGGTACCATAAGAGCTTTCTATGTTGAAACTCAGTGTGTGTGTGTGTGTGTGTGTGTGTGTGTGTGTGTGTGTGAGATCTATCCATCATGTGCCTCAGTGAATGTGGTTATCCATCATGTAATATGGTGTTAAAGAGAGAAAAATAATCACCCCTTTCCCACATCCGTCTGTCCACGAGGGCCCCAGACACACACACACACACACACACACACACACACACACACACACACAGGGTGTTTTTCTCTCGCTCATAGGGTGTATCTGGCACATACACACTCCCCTTCCTTTATTTGCGTCCTGAAATGAATCATGGGGCGTCAAATAAGACTCACTACAATCAGTCAACCTGCATAACAAGGACAGACACAAGAAGTCCTGCACACACGCACACACACACACAATCATACTGTATATATATGATACAATCCTTACACACACACTGTTGCGTACACACAGCTGCAGACAAGTGATATCACACAAACACATACACACACTATGCTGTCTGTAACACACAGTTTGTCACTTTCACACTCCCTCCTCTCATTCTCTCTCTCTCTCTCACACACACACACACACACACACACACACACACACACACACACACTCCTCTGTGCTGTCTGAAGGTAATAGGGGTTCCAGCAGGTTTTCTCTGCTGCAGACACTGAGATGAATTTCCTGCTCTAATTGAATAATAAGGAAGCAGCTCAGCAGGGGAGTCACAGCACATGTCAGCAAGTACAGAGAGAAGGAGTGTGTGTGTGTGTGTGTGTGTGTGTGTGTGTGTGCGCGTGCATGTGCATGTGCAGGACTTCTTGTGTCTGTCCTTAAAAGAACTGCTTTGCCTTCACTTTCTTCAGATGCTCTGTGAGTCCTAAGGTTGATATCGTCCACTCGTCCACTGGTTCGTCCATTTGTCCAAGATTTTGGTCCAGAGCTACATTTGTAAACACAGTTCTGTCCAGGTTTCAGTGGCCTTTGCTGTGGATGTTCCACAGGATGGCGTCCTGGACGAAGGTGGACACTGTTGCTTCCTCTTCCCTTTTCTCTTCTCCACCGTACAGAGCGGATGTTGAAGCTGTCTTCACCTGAGAAACGACAGCATTGTCTGTTTGTTTGTGGTTAAAATTGCCAGATTAGCCACGTGAATAATTACTCTCTCAGAAATAACATAGCGTAGCGTTGTTGTAGCGCTGCAAACGCTCTTACACGCCACCTGCACACCAGATACAGGATGTCAGTGCGGCGTGAGCTCGACTGGCTTCAGCCCTTCACTCCACAGCTGCTCTGACCTCCGCTTCAGTGTCACAGTCCTCAGATCCAGCTGCCCTGTCAGCAGCACGGCTGGCCATGAGGCCGACTAAAAACCAACCTCAGTGAACACGTATGCTTCATGACGGGGTACAGGTAGAACACCAAACTGCTTAAATATACTGATTAATGTTTTATTTCCTCTGCCCACGATCGCTGTAAGCAGAGACTGGGGTCCTTGTTTGATATGTGTAGTTAAGAGACTGTTAGAATATTATAAAGCATACCGGCTGCCTGTGTCCCAGAGACAGAGAGAAGACTACAAATCAATTAGTGTTGATTCCATTGATGATGAGACAGCTCTAACATCATTAAACTGTGACTGTGTCGACATGCAAAACTGTTTACATGCCGTCAAAATGATTTGGCATCAAAAAGGATCTGAATGTTTCCCTTAAACGGACGCCATCAGACCACTCGGCCAGAGCAAAGCTGCATTCTCAATCAGCAAAGATGAGACTAAACTGTGCACTTTTAATCAATTAAACGTGACTAAAAGAAAAGGTTTGCACTGGTTTATTTAAAAACATTTTAAAAACTACTTTGTCCAGGTACTTTTATTTGTCTAAACTTCTCTTCTGGAGTCATTTGTTTTGGAGGCACTGACAAATGGGCGTCTTTTAGGCGTCCTGGCAGGAGGCCCGCTCCTGTTGGAGGAGCACACTCTCCACCTTTCTGAATCCATCATGGTGAACAGTATTTGGTGTACTTGTAGTTTTTCCTTTTTCGTTTTGTTTTCTTTTTGCGTTTATTCTGCCAAAGCTGTGTCGTCCCTCTGTGTTCACATAAGTATCTATCAGGCGCAGCGTGTGATCCGTCAAGAGTGCAGCTGTGGAACTTGTTGCTTGCAGTCTGTTCCTCTCAGAAATGCACTTAACAGCGAACAGGAAGCAGGCTTTACTATTGATCCACGGCAAGAAGCAAGTGTGTGTGTGTGTGTGTGTGTGTGTGTGTACTGTATGTGTGTGTGTGCTGTATGTGTGTGTGTGTGCACTACAGTGCCATTACCCTCAGTGTTTAGTTTAATTGCTGCTCTGTTGGCCTCTGCAACTCTCCACCATCAATCCCATTTAGCCTTTGTGTGTGATTATGTTGTATCTGTTTCTGTTCAGGTGTGTATGACTAAATACTACGTCAATGTGTCTGTGCCTGAGTCCTTGTGTGTGTGTGTGTGTGTGTGTGTGTGTGTGTGTGTGTGTGTGTGTGTGCTTTAGATACATGTTTGTTTCCTTTCATTTGATTTTCTCTTCTCTGTGTCCTCTTGTTCTCTTGCTTTTATTCTTCTGTGCGTCCTTCATTGCTTCCCTCACCTCCTCCATCTCCATCCTTCCTCCGTCTCCATCCTTCCTCCGTCTCCATCCTTCCTCCTGTGCACACTTTTCTCATCCCTCCTCCCTGCTCTTTCTTTTCCTTCCTTCTGTCCGCCATTGAATATCAATGAATTCCTCCCACCTTTAATTCCCCGCTGTCCTCCCCTTATGTCTCCTCACTCCTCTTCGCCCACCTTCTTCCTCCCTCACTTCTTTGCTTGTCTCATCTTCGGGTTGACAGTCTCCTCTCTGAACAAGGTAACTCAACATTTTCCTTGCGATTAATGAAGTTGGTTTCTGCGTAGAGGGCAGAGACTTATGTGACAGGAAGGTCCAGGAGCAGAGTGTGATAGTAAACTAGTGCTACCACAGCCAGGATTTGTTAGGGAAATGGCAAAACGTGGTAAAAATATCTTGACTTGAGATTTGAGAAGGGCAAACGGTTTGATATTTCCTCATTTTGTTCGTCTTGTCACTCGCCTCAGCTCATTATGTCTAACAAAGCGCATGTACACCATCCAATTATCTCCAGGCTCAAACATACATGTGACTCTTTATGGCAGTCAGACCTCATGTTTGGTCATTCACTCCTTGTTGTTTGTCTGTCCTCTCATTATTCCTCCATCCCTTCCTTGTTTTGTCCTCCCCTCTCCTCCCTGCACCACCTCACTTCATATCACAGTCTCCAGCTTGCTCGTCCCTCCCAGGAGAAGCTAGAAGCAGCGAGCTCCATTCATAATGCATATAAGCTCCGACACCAAAACACATTCCTCATACAGTGTGTTGTACGAGTGGACTGGAGCCGAGGAAGAGCAATGCTACACAGTAAACTGGCACAGTGTGAAATACAGACTCAGCACCCAGTTTCAGGACCACAGGAATTCACAGGTGAGCCAAAAAAAAAAAAAAAAAACAATACTGTGCAGTGACAGTACCACAAATGTGCTGCGAAATATACACACAAGTACGGTGTTTCATCATGGTTACTGGGAAAAATTTTGAAAAATGTGTTAATTGCTCTTTGAATTTAGTGAAAAGTTATTTGTAGAAATACATTTTCTAAGAGCGAAGAATGAAGATAATTCAGCCCAACACACAAGCTCTTTTCTGACTTAACTGAACTGAAGAATGAGATCTCCTGCCGTCTTCTCAAGGACCCACATCAGCACTTCAAAGACTCATGTAACCCACTTCTTTAAAACCCAGAACAACCATCAAGGACTATGAGAACTTCTACAAGGACCACTAGAACCCTTTCAAGAACTATCTGAGCCTCTTTAAGAAGAATGACCCTGTAAATGAGGTCAGGAGCCTGTTCATTGGTTCTGCTCAGGAACCCTTCGTACAAAATCTGACACAACACGACTACTTTCACCATCTGCCGTCACCAAAACCTGAAAGCTTGACACTTGATTTATGGTTGGTTACCGAATGACTCGAGACAAGATGACAAATGTGTGACCAGAAGGTTCAGAGGTCAGGATTTGTGCACAAACCGAACTTTCGCAGAATGTTGGACCGTCATGGAGCGTCATTGGGTGCTTAATCCTTTTTTGAGAGGTGGTGGAAGCCTGTCAAGAAACTGTGAATTCTCCAAAGAAGCTCTGACCCTCCACAGTGATTTGAACCCCTGAATCCACAAGAAATCTGAGACACTCATGAACCCTTCAGTGACCCTCACGGACTCCTGTCACCTTGCCAATGACCTTGAGAAGTCACTCAAAAACACCCTAAAGCCTCTTTAGCTCCCAGCTTATCACGTCTTTGACGACCTTTGAAACATCTTCAGAACTTCTTTAAGACCCCCTGGAGCCCCTCAGGAGTCGTGGCACCTCTTAGGTGACTGCTAAAACTTCCTCAAGAAACCCTGAGGCCTCTTTCAAGATCCATGTTTTGTGAATCGCACACGTGTGTGAGTGTGTGCGTACATACCACCAGCTCTGCTGCTATATTAAACCCCCAACATGCTGATCTGTGCACAGCTGCAGTCTAACTGAGCTCCTACAGCTTCAGGGCAGCTACCTAACAACACGCTGCCGAGGATTAGCCTCCTCACACACTTGAAGAACCCCTCTCGTGTTTCGTACATGCCTACACACACCACCACAGGGGTGTATGGCACGTTCGTGTCATGCAGGGAATGCTGCGTGTGCATTGAGTGGTATTTAACAGGTTACACTGAATATGCATGTGGTATTACCATCACAGTGCTCTTTCATGGAACACTGTCACAGAGCAGGGAGGAAGAAATGCTTAAAAAGATGTATATACACCACAGGAAGAGGCTCTTCAGGAGATCTTTGGCAGGAAAAGTCAGTTCTACAAAGCCTTTCTGGATCGGTACATTTAAAACACTGATTATATGCAGCCTTCGATTGTATTTAGTTGGGTTTTATTAATGTTATTATCCTTCCAAAGACAGCATCACTCCCAAGTTCAGTTTTTTGGTAGTCTGACTCCACTGTAAACCCATTTTGGCAGCAATTTTAGGGCAAGAGGACGTACTGTAACTATGAAAATGTCCACATATGGAAGAGGTCAGGGTGCATGGATGGCTAAAACACAGGACTTTCCCTCTGGAGACCGGGGGGTTCTGTCCCGTTTGAAACCCAAAGTCAACACTTATATCGTAAATTCAGTCACATATTAAACATATTTTAATCCAAACTCTGATCCTTCCCTAAACCTAACCAAGCTGGGATGCTTTCATGACATTAACCACGTGTTAGCAGGCGTGTCACAGATTCTACCTTCTGCATCTGTATGAGACACCACCACCAATATGTGACGACCTGGGAACCAGAGCAGTATCAGTATCTTTGTTGAGGTCATCAAAAGCCAAACTTTGCACTCAGACTCACGGCCTTATTGACAAATTAGATCCACTCATTTATTTTGGTTTGGCGAGCACCAGATTTGCCCTCAGATGCTACTGTTAATTAAATACAGTCGCATTTAGTTTCAGTGTTTACGACCACTTTCAATTAAATTATTTGCAAACTGAAAATTCATATAAAATTCATGCTCAGCTGTTGCACACTGCCACACACTGTCAGAAACTCAGCGACCGAAAGATAAAAAAGAAACAAATGTCCATAGAAACCAACGCAGCAGTGTGTGTGTGTGTGTGTGTGTGTGTGTGTGTCTGAATTAAATGCTGCACAGAGTCCAGATAATGTTCCAGCAGCCCTGTGCTTACATTAAGAGGATTAAAAACAACAAGTAAATCAACAACAGTTGGTGTTTTAATTAACAGAGGACGGCATGTTGAAGAGGAGGAGGAGGAGAGGGAGACGTGTGTGTGACGTTACACAAAACTTCAAGTCAAAAAAAGTCAATGTTGATCCTCCACCTCTGTCAGTTTTAATTAATCATATTAGTGTAATGAAAACAAAAGGGTTCAGAGACGAATAAAGACGTCAATCAACATTTAAGCAGATCATTGAATAGAACCTCAGTCTAATCGCTCTCTCTCTCTTTACCATTGTGTGACGTTACTGTTATGTCAGTGAACACAACAGCACCTTTTTGACGGCTCGTGGAGGAAATGGCGTAACTCAAAGATGAAAAACAACTTGTTGCTGGTTTGAAGGTAGCTGCTTGCTGCTGCTCCTGGTTGGTAGCAGACAGCGGTGGTGGGATCGGGGGGGAGATCTCCCAAGGTCTCGTATTGGAGCTCTGCCCATCTCGCCTCACCTCCTCGTTTTTTTCTCCTCGTTGTTTTCTTTCCTCTGCCCCGCAGCAACCTGCCTGCACACCTGCTTTCAGATTCTCATTAGCCCTCAGTGTTTATATAGTCCTGGTTTCCTCTGTGTAGCTGCCAGATTGTCAGTGTTGCCTTATGCTTTTGTGTGAAGCCGTGAAACATATTTACCTGTCACCTGCCTCAAATCTTTGTATCACCTGCTACCTGCTTATTCCTGCCTCAGCCCTTTGGGTTTGTGTGACTCCCTGCCCAGTCAAACCATGCAAGCCTGATTACCTTAACCCTAAGAAATGGAGAATAATCCTCAGAAAATCAGTGGAAATCATTGTTCAAGTAACATTT
This sequence comes from Chaetodon auriga, assembly GCF_051107435.1. NCBI lineage: Eukaryota > Metazoa > Chordata > Actinopteri > Chaetodontiformes > Chaetodontidae > Chaetodon > Chaetodon auriga. The sequence goes on from NC_135075.1 coordinate 28,636,092, forward strand.
TTATGAGCAGATATTTGTAGAATTTCATAGCTGTTTGTGTGTTAAATGTCTAAAGTATCCAGAGCTGAAGGAGCCTCTTAGATGAGAGATGAAATACTTCAAAGCATCTGCAACCAAGTACAGCTGCCCTAAATTCAGCCCTCGTTGGACGACCCTGACCTGGATGAGAATCTCCACAGACGTCCAAGATTAGTTTTACTGTTACCTATAAAATCTTTTTTTTTTTCTATCCAATTGTGGGTTGTGGTTATTAGAGCCAGTGTTAAAACATACTGACGGTGCTGCTTCGCTGGTATTTCCTCCTGCTTCTGCCCTCATCAGCTCCACAATCTAAGTGAGAGCACGTCCACATTAACGCTGGCAGCTCGTTCATACTCCAATCGTTACCTGCTTGTGGTTCGTTAACTGCTCCATTAAAATCCCCTTCTCTTCCTGTTAACCCATCTGTCTCTGACTAACCTACACACACACACACACACACACACACACACACACAGCTTGTTGCGTGCTGCTATGCTGTTTGGTCATGTTGAAATAAATTAGTGTGTGACAGGAAATTAACATATGCATGACAGCCTACTTAATGAGCGAGGGATGTGTGTGTGTGGGGGGGGGGGGGGTTGCAGACGGTACAGTGGATAAGTGGATAAGTGTGTGTTCAGACCAACAGTCGCACGGCCTAAGAACCTACAGGGCTGCGTCGGTGGGTCGGAGATGACATGTCTGGATGAAATCCAGGAAACTCGGTTCAGGTAACAAAACTCTGCACAGCAGTTTATGATTTTACGCCTCTGGATATATAAAACAGCTTTACTAAACCTGGACCACGCATTTGATTGGCTGCCGCTAAGTTGAACTTTTCCGCTGACCCTGCACTGTTGTGCCCGAGTCCTCGGTGTCGGCTCTCAGACTGACTCAAATGAATGAGGCCTGTGTTTTTTCAGGCAGGGCTGCAGCCTGAGAGAAGGAGAGAGGGGGGGATGAGGTGAGGAGAGAAGGCTGACCTCCATCTTCTGATTTTCCAAAGTAATCAATACTGAGTTTGAGTTTAAATTCTGCATGTTTATTAATATTTCTACCTGAAACACACTTGGACCACTGCTGAGCCTCATTTCGGTATCGCTGAGCAAAGGCTGGATGTTGAAGCAGGGCCGATGACGGTCATGGCTTCATGTGCTCGTGCTTTCTGTCAAGACCCCTCTGATAGCTTCAACTGAAGGTATTTTAGAGGCCTGAAGAGGAGAATGATCACAATACAAAAGCAAAGATTAGAGAAGTCAGGAAAAGTTTTTTCTTTTCCATGTCTTCCCTTTTTCATCTTGAGACCCCTGAGATTTAATTTGGAAACCCCTGGAGGATCCAGACCCAGAGATTAGGAACCATTTAATAACTGAATTCTGTGCATAGATGCACACTGAAGAACTCTGTACTGTATCTGTCAGATTCGTGTGATACAGAAAGAAACAGAAAGATTATCATAAAGATAAACCTGATATACATCCTACAGTGACTGTTTGGCTTTTGTGTATGTGTGTGTGTGTGTGTGTGTGTGTGTGTGTGTGTGTGTCTGTGTGTGTCGGTCTAAACCAGCAGCAGTGCAGGGATTGGGGCTGTGCTGTAGCCTACAGTGGTGTGTGAACCTCGTTAATTACTCCCCCCTCCACCTCCCCCCCGTCTTTGATCTCATCCTAACGAGAAGAAAACGAGGTGTTAACGAGCCCAGGCGGGCTCTGGGGGACTTTCAGCTACTAATCACTCCATGGGAAAAGCTGTGTGTGTGTGTGTGTGTGTGTGTGTGTGTGTGTGTGTGTGTGTGTGTGTGTGTGTGTGACACTCTGTGGAAAGGTGTTGGGAAGGTCCAGGTGAGGATCTGAAAGCGGTTTATGGCTTTGAGGGAGCCTGTTCTACACTGTGTAAAACATAAATGAAAACAAAATGCAGTGATTTGCCAATTTCCACTCTTTGATTGATTATCAGTTGATTTTCAGCTGCGTGTGGGAGTAGTTAGAGTTAGTGTGCTTAATAAAAAGACAAATGACTAGACATTTCTTCTGGGTTAGGGTTAGAGTGGGAAGGAATGTCAGTAAAGTGCATAAATTGTCTGTTTCTGTTCATTTGAAATGGTGCATTTCTTACTTTAAGCCCAAACAGATGCACCAGTGTTCCTGAGTTCACCTTTGCATGACTGCTGCCTCGCTGGTCACACTAAAGTAACTGGAAGTGTTACTGTGAAGCAGAAGGTCATTAATTTCGAATGAGAGACTCCATCACTGCTGCGTTAATGCCGTGCAGACGTATGTGCTGCGTGTCTTGGATTCACTCTATTTATGCAGTGATGATGCTGGATTAAATCCCACGTTTCACCGCGCTCTTTTCATTACGCTGAATCTGTTATGTCTCAGTCGAGGCTGCGATCAATCACACCTGAACAGATCTACCTGTTAGCCTCTCAGTTTGCACTGCACATGTAACCTCTGAGTCTGCTTCCAAACACACCTCGACAGGCGGCCTCACCTCCGAGCAGCAGATGGTGAAGACAGCGCGTTCAGACCAGGTGGTCAGCTTGCTTTTTATTTCAGGGATGAGTAATATCATACATGTTTCTCCCCTTCTCTCTCTCTCTCTCACACACACACACATGTTGACAGAGTGTAGCATCAAGGTGGAGAAAGGATGAGAAGCGCCGCTCACCTTAGCCTGGACAGGGAAGACCTTTGGCAAATGATCAAGCTGGTTAGGAAAGAAACCAAAATGCTTTCATCCTGATGTCTCAAGGACAAAGTTTCCTTCATCTCTGCTGTAGAGAGAAGGTGGTGCACACTTAGTTGAAAGTGTGTGTTCGTGTGTGTCTAATGGAAAGAGGAAGAGAGGTTAAAGGTGTAGTACACTGTGTATGTGTCAGTCTGATGAAGACTGCAGCGTCTGGGTGGAGGGGAGAGAGAGAGAGAGAGAGAGAGAGCGAGGTAGAGAGTGAATGAGTGCTACAGCTGCCCCGACCTTTAACTTTACTGCTCACTGCTCACTTTAACTCAATTTTGATTCCTCACCGTCGCCCTTAATATCAACCCCGAAGCGATGCGTTCACATCGTGAAGGACTGAACATATAGTGTCCTTTACTGTTGGCAGGACACACACACACACACACACACACACACACACACACACGCAGACACACACACACACACACACACAGCTCCAGGCTCAGAGATTAAAGGTACTTTATCCTTGAGGATCTTCCATCAGTATAACGTCAACACTCACGACAGGATATAAATAGATGATGGTGCAGTTCAAGTGTTTGCAGACAGAAAGCATTTCGTCACAGAGGCTTCCTGCACACGTGAGAAATGCTTCAAAAGAACCGAGCTGGAAAATTAGTTTTTCCATGCCTCGAAGTTTTTTTGGCAAATTTTCAACGTCATTAAAAACAATTTGTAACAACACAATGTTTAGCATTTCGAAATGAATCTGAGAATATTAGATTGTTGAAGTAACAATCAAACTTTATCATGTTTAAACATCGACATCATAGCACTGTGGAAAACCAGTAATCTGACGTACCCTCATCTCCTGTGTTATCGCTGCACACATTCTCAGCTGTGATGTTAAAAATCAGTACTAATAACTATGTTTAATGACCGACAGCAGTAACAGTAACATTGGTAAGGGACATTAAGAATAATGGTATCCAGCGTTACGTGATTGTGTTTCTCTACAAGTTTTTTTTTTTTTTTTTTCAGAGGTTTTGGAAGATGACAGGCATTGAAGTGTCTGTTTGACACGGCGAGGGAATGAAGCGTGTTGGCATGTGGTTTGGAGGTGATACCGTTCGGCAGAGCGGAGGTCGGGCCGGGCAGTCGAAGGCGGTTAATCTTTGGTCTGAAACTTTCGGCATTGTAACAGAGAATCTCTTGATTTGGCAGCTGATGCACGGCAGGGAAAAGGCCTGCAGTGATTTGTCTGACAAGAGCAGATCTGACCTAGATTCTGTGCTACATTGCAATAATCAGTCAATGAGGGAATTCAAACAGCTTTTTAACCAAAAAATATGCATCAAAGACGTTCGACTGACAGGCAGGTTTCTGGTAAAAGGTATCGCTCCAAGCTTCCCTTCAGGGACTTCAGCATTTTGGATTTCTTCTTTTTGTTTTTTTTTTTCAAAAATCTTCAGAAGCAGAAGTTTTATTTTCTTCACAAGAAAACAACAGAGAAACATTTGATTCCTGCTGAGTGAAAAAAAAAAATCTCTCATGCAACTTTTAACCACCAGAGCAGAGTCGAGTCCAAACGCTGACGTGTTTCTGTCATCTCTCAACTTTTTTTGATGGTGGGGGGCATTAGCCACTTTCACTCTGTTGGAGTTGTTGGAAGTACAGAAACACTGGTACAGCAGAGTTAAAGGAGCAGTTGCAGAGAGCGCTTACAGTAAGAGACGAGTTTATTTCTGCCTCATTTCACTCAGAATTAGCAGTCTGCAGCAGCTGATTCGACCCGCTGCTGTTTGTCATTTTAACAGTGAAAGAGGGTCAGCGGCTAAATGTGAAGGCTGCGAGCTGAATGTTTAGTCCACTGATCTTTAGAGCTGTGACTTAGGAAATCGTTTTCCCAAGCTCAGAATTCGAACAGTCAAGATTCATCCAAATCATTTTTCACATTCACACACACTGATTTTCACTCTCATATCCAGTGAAATGCTGCACTGTAGAATCCAGCTGTGGTAAAGCAGCAGCGGTGCAGCTCTCACAGGCTGAGGCGGACTCAGTGCGCCCGGGTCAGCCCAGAGCGATCCTTAGCTTCGTTACTGTGACATTCACAGTACTGACTTCATTATCTGGAGATCTTGTTGAGACGGTTTGACCATCTTGATTTACGTGTCAATAAAAAGTGAACTCAAAAGAAGAGCTCAGCGTCTCCTCATCGGCTCACACTGTGTAATTGTTATTTAAACTTTTTTTATTCACTGTACTGTAAGCTCAGTGAGCTACAGGAGTTTAAAGTTTTTCATTTCCCTTAAAGAGCCCTCGATATTGTTCCGCAGCTGTCCGGAGATTGTGATTTCACGCCGACTGATGTGAATTTGGCGAAGCACATTTGTAGCATGAGTTTTTGTTAGAATGCCAGAACAACAACAATGATATGATTAACCTGATTAAAGTCTCATCAGATTGGCTGTGGATCACACAGCCTTTCCATACTCCCATGTTAATTCAATCTGGACTCCTCATTAACAACATGTTCTCCCGGCGTTTTTCCATGAATGTACAGTGAGGCTATAATAAAACAAATTTGCTATAAATCCCATGTGGTGACTCGGTGAATGCCACCTTTAAGAGCAAAGAGATGAAGTTCGCAGGGCTGAGCTTGATGTCCTGTAATCTGAATCAGCAGATTAAGAAAAACAAAACAAGAAAAAAAAATTGTCAGTGCTGTTTCATTCTAAATGAATAAAGACGGGTTTGGGATGGATTCAGATGCTAAACCATGAGTTATATCATAGTTATATTTAAGAATTACCATTAAAACTAATGAATCACAGAAATGTGGGACAACAGTTGGGGCATCATTAAAACTTGCATATAGGTCACAGCCCTCAACTTCAGAGGAGGATTTTTCACCTGTGTGAAACCTGAAGCCTCGGTGGTCTCTGTGCGGTCCACAGGCAGCAGTGACAAGTAGCACAAAGGTATCGCTTCGCTTCCTTTGTCCTACTTACAGCAGTTTGCTGGAGTATGTTCGGATGCATCATCACAGCCATGGCTGAGAGGTTCTCCTGAGGTGGGCGATGCTCCCTCGTTACAGCACCACTGTCTTAGTATTTCAGAAAGAAAAAGTTCATGCATACTAACGCGGCTCTAAAGCACGTCTTTTTCACCGTCAGCGTTACCTTGAGAGAATTCCTGTTTGTTGCCGATCTGCTTCTCAAGGTAGTCGATTCCCTGAAACCCCTCCACCTGCTCGACATTTATGCAAAGTTGGACTCGCTCCTCGGGCTGGCTCAGGGGAAATTCATTCACAGAACCACCACCTGTTTGGAGAGAAGATCTTCTCCTATAAGCCAATTTTTATTTCTTCTGTTGTCTGATGTCTTTCCAGGATGTTTTTCAAATCTACCACTGACCTGTTTGTGGGGAAGACGTGACTGTGTCTGCGTCGTCTGTTGCCTCTTCATCCAATGCAGAGGACTCTCTCCTTTGTTCTCGACTGCCTTCCACACATTCTCAAGTCTCATCTATCAGGTCTGAATCCGTGTTGGTTTTGTTGTGTGCAGACATTTTGATGTACATCAGGTTTCTTAACCCTCGCAGTGTCCCGACGGGTCATTCTGACCCGACCGAAGCCCGTTTCAGCCCGGCCTATCCGGGCTGTGGCTGGAAACAGCAAATATCTGGTAAAACCAAAACTATGAGTCAGAAGATGTGGTGCTAATTCTCCACCTGCTTTTCTGTGGAAGGAAATCTTTCTGGTGTAGTGGCTCCTAAACATTTTACAATTACAGTCGTGTCCACTTTGTTAATGTTAAAAATGCATAATCAAAAAATGGAAATGGACAAATCTTGCGGTAACCTTGGCGCTTCCTCCAGGCACCACGGGAAGCACTTGTGGTCTCATTCCACTTTGCTGTTCTCTGAAATCTGCCTTGCATCACAAGGCACTTTCTGTTGTGCACGTATAAGAAAAAAGCAACATTTAGCAAGAAAAACGGTAAACAGACTGTTTTTATATAACGCTTTTCTAGCCTGACAACCTCTCAAAGTGCTTGTACAACACAAGTCTGCATTCACACACACCTCTCACACAGTCATAACATGGCAAGGCCACCAGCTCATTACCAGCTTTTAACCTTTCACACACACTTACACGCCAACGCACAGCATCAAGGGGCAATTTGGGGTTCAGTATCTAACCCAAGGATACTTCAACATGTAGACTGCTGAGGATCGAACCACCGGCCTTCTGTTAAGTAACCTCCTGGGCCACAGCCTCACCAGCGACAACACAAACACTGCAAACATATGTATCACATCAGACATCAGGGGTAAGCAGCTGCAGTGCAGAACAGGCGCACAGCTCCCACAAGAAAAAACGATCTAGATGCAATGCACCAGAAACCGGAGTAGCAGGACTCCTGTCCTACTGAGAAACCAAAGTCTGATTTAACAGTTTGACAGGCTGCATTTGTAAACCGTCTACTGTCATCCGCAGTGTGACAGGAAGTCTAGTTTAACGTATTAACTCTAAGTCAGTACAGTAAGGTGAATCATCAACACCAGACTCGCAGAGGCTGAACTGTGCATGGATGGAGCTGCAGAGAGAGGCGTGACTGTAATGTGGTAACATGAGAGACCATTTCAAGGGGTTTATTGTTTGAAAACGTGCCTGTTTTTATTCCATGGATATCATATTCACTCCTTTTCTCCTCCTCCTCCGGCCCTGTCCATACCGACTTGTCGTCATTTCCTGTGATTACTGCGGTGCACGTCTGCCTGCGTCATTTTGTATTTGTGTTGATGTTGCTTTCTAGGCCAAGTCTGCTCTGAAAAAGGAGCCTCTCATCTCAGTGGGACGACCGAGTTAAACAAAAAACAAACAAACAAGAAAAAGAAAGAGAAAAATTCAAAGAGCGTCAAATCAGTCTGAGATTTCAGCACAACGTTTCCTGGGGCGAATGAAGGTTAAAAGAAAACTGCTGCTCAATCATCCACTGCAACATTTCTTACCCCTGACAGGATTAAGCTCGCTGGATATTTACCACAAAGAAAACAGTTATTTCAAAGTGAATGAAAGGAGCCCGGATTAGTGCTTCTTATGGGGCTTTGTGCAGCCACATATGTTTAAAAATTCAATTAGAGAGTGAAATTATAGAATGGATATAGCATTTAGTCGTTTCAATGCCCCATTGTTTAGTTATGAAAGCTGAGTATTATGTTGGCTGTTGAGGCATATAGTCTCTGTTGTGAATGGAACAGAGAAAATGTGCTTTTCATAACAGCAATGGGCTTCTTTGAAATACTATTCAGTGCAATTCAGTGATTATATAATACACAGGAGGTTAACAGCGTAGAGTGCTGGAGGATAGAACCATACAACACCCTAACCTTGCTCGGAGCCTTTAATCAAACAACACAGGCTCATAAAGGATGCTGAACTGAACACGTGTTAGATGAAGATTACAGGGGTGTGACGAGTATGAATATTAGACTTTTTCCACATTTGTCAAAGCTTTGAAAAGTTCTGATAACAGAGGCAAGAGTCACTGTTCACGCTGACACAGTAGCATGAATTATTTGCTCTCTGCGTCTCTGTGGCATGTGTGGCGTGTTTGGCCGGCCGATTTTGCTGATTTGATCATTTTTCCTTGATATGTGTGCTTCGACCATTTGCAAGAGGGCTGTATAGTTAAATGACTGGTTTGTTATTTTATATCTATATTGCGTTTGTTGTTGACATATTAGACTCACAGGGGGTTTTATTCTGAAAAGGTACCAGATTCTCTCCACCTATTACTGTTCCAGAATACAGTGTGAGCAGAAAACTCGTGCCCCATCATGTTTAGCAGAAAATTGCAAGAGCCACAAACGTCAACAAAAATGACTCTAAACCTTTTGAGGAACAGAACAGAATGAAGAGAAAGAGCTGTTTTTAAAACCTTTTTCACTGCCTGTCTGAGGTGATTCAGTGTCATTACTGAAGCTGGAGCCATTACACTAAAGAGCGCAGAAACATTTCTAATAGCTTTTTGCTGTTTATGTGTGTCTGTGTTTGTTTTGTGTGATAAATCACTGTGTAGCATGCTGCCATCCGTCTCTTTTTAAGAGACCTTTGTCAGTGTGAGAGATGGAAAAGATGACCAACTTTTCCACACACACACACACACACACACACACACACACACACACACACACAATGACTTTCCTGTATGGAGTTTATTAGCAACAAAATGAAACAACCACAAAACTAATTCAAGCAGTGATTAATCGACAAGTCAGGCTTACGAGTCGGGGCAAAATTGGAATTGCAGCCCAAAAATGTAAACCTATGTGAACTTTGGCTCTATGAACCAAAATCTGCTTACTTCCTCCTCTGCTGGCAATATTATTATGCAACCCATTCTCATTCCCAGGTCGTCAGATACCAGTTGCATGTTGTCACGCCCGTCGACGTCTCATCGAGATGCACCCTTTAACGTCTGTATGAGATGAACGTCTGTATGATGCAGCAGTCTGTCACTGAAGGAGTTATTTAAGGCCCCCACCGTCTCATGCAGGGGCCGAGGGGGGTTGTCCATGATCAATGTCAGCTCGGCTAACATCCCCCCCTCACCACCTCCTCGATGGTGTCCAGAGGGCAGTCCAGGACAGAGCCAGCTCTCCTGACCGGTCTGTTTGGTGTTTTTCTGTCCCTCTCGGCGCTGCCACAGCCCCAGCAGACCACTGCAGAGAAAACTGCAGATGACACCACAGAGTCAGAAAACAGTCTCCTGCACATTTGCCTTCCAGCGTGACATGAGCCCTGGTCTCCTGGCTAAAAGTCCTCTTTTTGATCCATCCATGCACTCCTTCTCCCTACACAGGCTTTGTTGCTCTTTATACTGCCTCTATACTTTTGGGTTGATATTGCCGGTGCATCTCATACAGATGCTGAAGGTAGCTGAGTGACAAAGCATTGGTATTTGACGAACTGGGAGTGAGAACTCAGTTCAGTTGAGCTGGTTGAGGGTTTAATCTATGATGGATACTGCACAGTACACAGTTCACTTTAATTTCACCCCCCTGTGTCACAGATAGTACTAAAGAAATGATTTGTGGTTAGGTCCAGGAGAACTGATTACCACAAACCTTTGGGCTATATCAGCTGCTCACAGGTCGTAACATATGTGCCAGTGGTTGCAGTGGTTGGTGGTGGAGGCCTGGTGTCCTCTGGTCCATCCCCAACCACGCACAGTTCACAGCTCACAGTTATTTAGGTTCATTTAGCTTCTCATATAATAAACCAAAATGCTTCAGGAGTGAAAGTTATTAATTACTGTCCATCACAGTCACCACAAAAGAGTTCATCATTCTGCAGCTCTTTAATGCACCTTTGCCTTCCTTCTCCACTTACTCTTTCCTTTGACGGGCACAAATGACAAGTGACAACAAACTCTTCTTAGTCAGCGTTTTATTCAGTAACTTTCCATAAACATGCATCTCCACAGCCTTAACGTGCAAAAGACAGCCGCACATCACCGGTGTCCAGTAGGTGCTAAAATACTGTGGACCACAGAAAATGACTTACGGCTTAATGTGGATACATGCTTTTACATCGCCAGTCTATGGAAAATATACTGCACTGTTCACAACAGGAGAGGAATCCTGCAGAGGCTCGTATTTGATGGCTGCTGTGAAAATGTCACCAGCTTAACAGGAAATAAAAAGTACAACGTATTAAAACATACAGGTTACATACAAACAGTAAAACTTTATTTTTACTGTCCCGCCTGTCGACACTGAGTTGCTGTGTTTCTTGCATTGTGGGATTGGCTGCTTCGTTCAATGCTCAATCACAATCAGAACGGCCAGTTAACAAGTCTGAGACGTTTGGTGTCTCCAAATCTGATCAAAAGGGAAATATTACATTTGTTTATTTGTGGGGACAATGTGTGTGTTTTCCTCTCGGATGCGGCGTTAACCACCTGCTGTACTGAAGTACTTCTGCACACCTGCACACATAGATCAATCAAAAACAAGGAGGTACTTAGTAGTGTGTGTTTGTGTGTGTTTGTGTGTGTGTGTGTGTGTGTGTGTGTGTGTGTGTGTGTGTGTGTGTGTGTCGGTCTGACTCACTCATACATTTTCATACACAAGCAAGGTCTGCTCCATTTGTCCTGGCTGCTCGTCTCCAAGGTTTGTCTCATAAATACTGAGCTGACAGTTGAAGATTTTAAAACATCTGCTGTGTGTGTGTGCGTGTGTGTGTGCGTGTGTGTATTCTCTTGCATTTATATGGTAATCAATTTGAGACGTGAACCTTGACAGTGAGGACATTTTTCGAGACTAAGCACACACATTTTGGCCGGCTGTCACTGCTGCTTTTTGAGGCTAGTTCACCCAAATCAAACCGCATTTCCCACTCAGCTCAAGCTGAGTCTATCTTTGCAAATTATTTTAGTTTCTATTGAAGAAATACTTTATATCCTATATAATTAAGACTTGAAGGTGTTTGGTTTGGGGGTTAAGGGGTTAAGTCTCCCTCAGATCTGCCGTACGACCCAGTGCTTGAATCCCGACACCTCTGATTGGATCATGCCATCCCTAAAACAATGCAGGTTTGTGGGAAACCACTGAAGGATCTCGTCCTTGTTCGCTGCCCTCTTTATTTATCTCTACGGTTCCATTATGCTCCGAGGTACATGGGATGAAATGCTGTCCCCCTTTCCTTTGGAGTACAATTTGGCTGCATTGATTTTTTCCCTGTTTGTACTTTTACTAGATTTTATTAGTTTGGAGTGGAGTAAGGGAACGCGTGACACAAGTACAGAGACAGGTTAGAAAATAGTATGTCATGTTTTCAAGGTGCACAATCAGTCACAAACACACAAGTACAACAGGCTTTCTGGTGGATGGTGCAGTTATCACTTTGTGTGTATATGGACCGATGTACATGTGCAGAAAGGTATTCACTGAGGTTGGATGACTGGAGGGAGCACAGGCCAGGACGGCAGGCGTGTGAGTGTGGATTCCACCTGAGCTTATCAGTGAACGTGTTGTATGAAAAGGTCAACAGGAGAAAATTAAACTGTCATGTTCAGCAGGGACGAGGCTCGGCTACACGCCAAGACAATGAAAGTCTCGCTCACACGCTGACATACGTGTAATGTGTTCTGTCTCTCTGTGTGAGAGTGTGTCTCCACGTGTTCTACCACGGTGATTTATTCACAGCTAAAACCATAAACAGGAATGTGAGGTTTGATCAGTGGTGGGTTCAGTCGCAGTGCTGCGCAGATGCTAACATGCAGCAATCCCCGCTTTCGTGGCATTTTTGAACGTCTCACAGGAAATCATTGGTGGTGTTCAGCTTGTAAAACAGGATTAACAAGAGAGAGGGATAGTTTGAGATGGGCCCATTTAACAAATGTCACATTGAGTCTTGTGTGATGATGAATGTGATGAACATTTTCAGCATAACAGACTTTGTTGATCTGCTCATTGAATTTGGGCAAACATGCAAACAACATCAGTCAGAGTTTAAATCAAGGCCTTCTTCCATCTGCAGCCGAGCTAAACGAAGGCCAGACCTGGACGTCTGGTACAGAGCTTAATTTGATCCTAAACGACTCGTTTTCTGTCATGCTCTGACCTGAACGGCAGACGCTGGCAGGCACACATAGCTCACTCTCAGAGGGATGTAAATTTCATCTCAAAACTTCTGATGGAAATATTTAAAAATAAATCAATCATTTAGTCTGTCTGGGTAAAATAGTTCTGCAGTGAAAGTTTTTCTTTGTTTTCGGAGGGAAATTGACTCCACAAGGAGCCGAACGTCACACCCAGGGTCTTTTCCTAATCGTCTCCGCTGGGCGAAGACTCAGTTAAAGACCCTCTGCATGCTCAAACTGATGGTAATCGGTGCATTTACCTTTGTTGACTTCCCTTCCTGCCTACTGTGCACCATATATAGCCTAATCAGGTGTAAGTGCCAGAAAATAACCACTGTGCATTGTTCAGACATCAGCTGCACCTGCTGAAACATATTATTCAAACTGCTTCTGGATGTAACAGCCCTCTGGTCACAAGCCCACTGCTATGACCCGTACACATGTTCCCACCATCTAGCTCTGTGTGTACACTTTAATATGACTTCCTCCTGGCTGAAAATCGAAAGTACCTCCCACACCTGTTAACTCCAGCAGAGGAAACTGGCAGCGGGGTATTAAAGTGGATTAAGGCCATGAAGTGAGAACCTCTCGCCACACCAAACACAGCCTCGCTGTGCTTGCTTACACAACACTTCCTCAGCTCATTAAGCACCAAAGTTGCCATCCCAGACATAATTTGGGGGGCCAGCGACTTGTTAGGAAGCTTTAAGGGGTGAAAACTAAGACGTAGGATTTCCTTCCTGATCTTCGGAGTTTGTGTAAAATTCACTAATTGGGGCAAACAAAGGAGAGAGAAGGTAATTATGTCTCATCCCAAATCTGTTGTGTTTCCACTGCAAGATCCGTGCAGAGATTGCAGGGGTTAGATAAGGTACGCATGGTAAATGAAGAGCTTCATGAGACAAGTGTCCACCCACAATCTTAATTTCTGAATGTTAAATATTTGACATGCCTCCTATAAGCACAACAGCTGTTTAAAGGGAAAATGTGAAGTTTATTTCATGTGGCGAAAGCAAAGAAAAGCTGCAGAAAGAGCTGAGCTGTGAATCCAAGCGGTGGCGTTTCTGCACATGGGATAAATAAACACTTTAACCTGCTGAACCAGTTTTTTGGAAGCCTGTATTTGGCTGTGTTGTCGGTACTTCCTGCACATGATATTATTCTTATTCCTTTGTTTCTGTGCATGTGCTGTTTAATTGATTTCTTCATGTTTTGTGCACTTGAATGTGCTTTCTTTAGCTGCAGTGTTTTGAGCCCTCGTGGCCGCTGAACTACGTAGGAACAAATCTCTCATTACTTTTCCAGTTTTCATGTATATCTGCAGAAACAGCAAACTCTGCTGACGCCCACAGCTGTTACACAAATGTACAGAAGTGTGTGAAACGTCCCGCAGGACCGCAGCCCACACCTGTCCCATCTGCTGCTTCATGCAGTGAGGCGTCATTTAGAGCAGTTGGAGGAGACAAATATCTGTGTTTCAGCAGAACTTTAAACGACATCTATTTCCTCACATGTTTCCAGACTTCTGCATCAGGGACAGATGTGACTTTGACAGACAGACATTAGCAGCTGCTGGCTGAAAACAAAACACAATGATTCCACTTTAGATTGATGGATTTGTGTTTTTCACCCTGATTTCCATTCGGTAAATATATTTTTAAAGGGGTTGTTTTTCAAAAAGTGTCAGAACGAGCTCAGAAAAAACAATGCTTAAAGTTTATTATTAATAAAGAGACGATCCAGACCATCTGTAAAGCTACTATCGTTTAAAATGAACCATTGTTCTGTTAGTTTGTTCGTAACTGTTCTCAGTTTGGAGCAAAACATGTTTTTCAGAAGCAGATTCACTGAAAGTTTTGACGAATGTCGGCAGAAAAACAGGAAACCTGATGGCAGCATGACTAATAAACAGCTGCTACGTCTGAAATGTTACTATATCATATACAGTGCGTGTCATGAATAATAATCACAGTCGTTTCTTTAAAGTAATACTCATTTATGAATAAAAAGTAGGAAAGATTGCATTTACAGAACTGAATTTTGTCTTTGTCCCAGAGTTCAGCCATGTTCATTAAGCGATAACAGACCCCAAAGGGCTCCTTGATGACCCCATCTGTGTCACTGGGCTCCAGTTGGTGGACGGTCGCCCTCTCTGTGGCCTTCACCTGAACTCTATTCTCCCTTTAAAGCACATTGAGTGACACTTTGAACCATGTTTCCTAAATCTACTGCAGATGCTCAGTAAACATCTTGCAGATACAAACATGAATCTGTGGAGAAAACTATCGAGACTCGTTCTGTGATATCAACCTTGAGCAGTATTACATATATTTTACTGTGCTTATATTTTTTTTTACTGTGTAATATATTTCCTACCCTGCAACAGTACAAAACCCCTGTATTTTACTGTCCATGTCTTACTCTTCCATTGTGAAAATATCCTTTACAAGGTGATATTATTTATACTCTTTCTGTACATAATGCACATATATAATTGATTTCGTTTGACACCGTTTTTATGGTCACTTTCCTCTTTTCTACCCTCCTTTTTATTCTTGCTGTCTGTAACAACTGCATTTCCCCAATGGGATCAATTAAGTTTTATCTTGTTTCATATGTCACACTCTGTCTTCAGCTCCTGGTGCTGAAATGAACTCTGATAAAGCCGATGAATAACAGATGGAAAATAAAACCACTTCTCCTTCAAATGCAAATTCTCAGTATGATTTGACCCAAAGCCAAATGTGTCTGTCAAGCTCAAATGATGGCCAGATTGTTTGCAGAGGCAGGACTTTGCTTTGTTAACAGAGTACTTATATCAAGCCAAACCATCGTTCAAGTCACGTTTATGGTTAAACTTAACCAAACCTGAGCCACAGTGCTGTCACATCATGAAAACGATGGCCTGCCGACTGGAGCATCAAATCAGAAAGATCTTGTTTGAGTCGTACTGGAGGGAAGCTACAAACCTGCAGATTTAAACAGCTGTCAGTCAAACCAATACACGAATGTTTGCCAAATATTTCAGCCTTAATATCTTCATACTATAACAACAACTTTTAAAGTCACACATCAGAAGAGGTGGAATTAATATTTGGGCCTTTTTAGAGAAAAACTTCTGCTGACTCAGTATTTAGGCAGAGCAGTTGGGAATTTTCCCATTTGTTCCAAGTTTTCTTGCCTATGTTGTGGGCATTGAAGGAGATGCACCGTCAGTCTGCCACTCGTTGTTCTACCTCTTCAGGCCCTTTCAAAACCACTCAAAAAGGAAAGACGTAATGCACCAGGCATGTATGAATCACCGATGCGTTATTCTGAAGCTTTAATCTGCATGACGGGTGTGTCTGCAGTCAGCCGTCATGTTTCCTCAGATTGACTCATATCATTGTGGACGGAACCCTGCGAACACGTTAAGTGACGTAAATCAAACGCACCCAAAATGTTGCATGATCAGCACGTGAGTGACCAGCCTGGCTAAATGCTAAATGCTAAAATGCTCACGGTGGCTTCTGCGTGTGCCACGTAGCCGAGGAACTTCTTCCTTCAGCCGCTCTTCTGTTTCTGTCAGAGGTGGGACTCATTCGATCCTCACTCAGCTCAGAAAAAGCAGTGGGACAGAGCGGCTGAGCGGACAGCTTATGACACCAACTGAGGCCTGGACAGCAAAGAGGGCGGACCGAGAGCGGGTCGTCGAGGGCGTCGCCGTGCACAAGAATGACGACATGTGAGTACATCCACTGCACTACTGAGCAGCGTAGCATCGTGTGTGTGTGTGTGTGTGTGTGTGTGTGTGTGTGTGTGTGTGTGTGAAAACTGTGCAGCTCTCTTTGCTTTAATATTAAAATCTTGTGTTTGAAACTGAATCTTTTGATTTCTAAAGCCTTTTTTCAGTTTCTGCTTGTTGAGTGTTAAAATTGGAGGTTTCAGACTCATAGAGAGGCAGAGACGAGGAGTGCAGTATCACGATGTGGAAATATCTTTCATAATTCATCATAACTGCAGAGCAAATGAATGTTAGGCTAGAAAATACAACATGTGACTGATTTAAGGCGACTTCCAGGATAAACCACGTCCACGTCGGCTCCTCTTTATACACATACAGAGACAGATTCCATGTCGTCTATGAATCAACGTCATTGTTAAATCACATGGCAGTAAACAAACTTCTCTTTCTGCGTGAAGGTTGCTTTCCGTCAGGGTTCATTTGTGAGACATGAGACGAGAGTTTAAAAGTCTGCTGTTTTGTTTAAGAACAATGCCATTCACATCTCCCCTTTCTCCCTCTCTGCCTCCAGATGACTTCGCTCTCAATCAGCCTTTCAAAGTAAGCTGTTTTATTAAGAAACTCTCTCCGTCACTCCTCCGGTGTTTTCTCTCAGCCAAAAGGAGAACGGCTTCAGACAAGCAGCTCTCTCTCTCCTTTGTGCTTCGACATCAGACTTCTCATTGAAGAAAATCAAATAAGTGTCTTCAGTGCTCGCTCTCTCTGTTTCACTGCGGCACTGAGGGAAGGCAAATAATTCAATATGAGCACGAAGAAAGAGAACATGGCTACAAATTCTGGGAGACTTGGGGAGTTCAAACCTCCCTCTCTGTCTCTGCGGTGCCTCTGACATCTCGTTGACTTGAAGGTTAAACTGACAACATCCCAAAGCGACTCACCATCAACCTCATACTGTACGAAGAAAACACATTTTATTGTTTTATAAATGGGAACATCATCATCAGGTCCCCAAACACACCAAAATTCTGATTACTAAAAGAATCCTGACATTGATCTAGTTTGATCTCTGTGACTCACAGAGCCAGTTTTTATAGGTTGGGAGATAACGACATCTGTAACTGTACAACTGTAAGGTTTTTAGACAATATTTGCTAGCACAGCTTTTCCTCTCTCTATGTATTCACTAAATATGCATCATTGAAAGAAATACATTTTTGAAGAAGGTATTCAGATATATAACTCACTGGGTGGTGCAGTAAAGTCAGAGCTCACAGTCTGAAACTGATGTTAGCTGTATAACGTCAGGTCCATGTTAGCTAAACGCTAACACACCTTCGTCAAGCAGTCGCCAACAGAAAAACTCTGCTGCTTCTCATTTTGCCAAAAAAGTGGATGGTGCAAGATAAGTTTCTACATTTTGGAGTCTCAGCTCTCCGTTCATTGGTTTAAATTTCATTGTGTATATTTTTTATGGTTTATTTATGTACAGTGAGCGTAGCCACATTCCTTGTATTTGCTCACATGTGGCCAATAAAGATTCTGATTCCCTCTCAGTTCAGCACCGTTAAGACCAATTACAGCGAACAAGAGCGAAAAATTCATGTGTTCACACTTTCCGAAGCTCCAAATAGATTCTTCTCAGTGTGTAAACGCACTGATTGTGGCGACTCCACTATGAGTTTGCTGTTAGAAACAGCTGCACTGAGCCTGTAAAACTGCGTTCATTGATTTCTTTGTCTGCTTGGGGCAGGACAACAAGCTGTTAACACTATCACCTCGAAGCTGCTGTGGTGAATGTGTGAGCAAACAGTGGTCTAATAACAATCTGCAGACTCATTAACATTAGCATTCACTTGGAGTTTCGGGCCACCTGGTGAAGCCCGATATTCGCTCTCCTTTCAGGTCTGTTTTGGTCTCCACCAACTCGTTAAAACGTACCTGTCACTGCAGCTGCTGAATGCTCCTCTGTGTCCACCAGCTACTCACAAACTGTGTCTCTAAGTGCTGGACAACCACTGTACGTTTTTATTGAAAACAGCTTCAGACGAGCAGCTCTGAGAGCCGTTAACCTGAACTAAAACAGTGAAATCGAGGGCCACCACAACAAAAGATGCTGAAACTCTGTGTAGAGGACGACTGCAGGTTTGTTTTCATTGTTAACATAAAAATAGTGGTTTGTGCAGCTTTGAGTCGAAGTCCATCATCAAGTCTGATCCGAGTAGAAGTGAATCAACTGGACTTGGTTGCAGAAACTTGAAAATGTTGTGCATCTCATGCTTTGATGACACCTGGTCTGGTGCTCCTGGCTCCTCCTGAGTCGCTGACCACACTGTATGAACACATTTTCTCAAAGGTCCAGATGAATCTGAATATTTTGCAGGAACAAACGGAGCCTCGTGGCAGCTCTGGCAGGCATGTGATAAAACATCCATGTATGTCCACGACCCATCTTTCACAGTCGGTGGTCTGTGCAAACACCTGGCGCTCTGAGCTCTGCGTCCTCGCTGCTGCACGGCTGCCTGCGCTGAAAAATCAGACGCCCTCCACCTCCCCGGCCTCCTGCTTCAGCTTTCAGTTGTCCGTGAATTTTGAATGTTTTGAATATGTGTTGGGTATCTCAGGCAAAGGCCTTTGACGTGAGACAGACTGAACTTTGGCTTTGGTTTGACTTCATCAGTCCAATTACAGCTGTCTGCTTGTGTTCTTCACATGAACCTGATCGCTGAAACCACCGGGGATCTTCGTCCTCTGTGCTTCAGTTTCTCTTCCTCTCTGTCTGTCTGATAAGAGCCTCTCTCTCTCTGTTTCTTCCTCACTCACCCTCTTCTTCCCAGCTCCTCTTTCTGCCCTTGAAGGAGAAAGCGGAGAAACAAGCAGCACAACAAAACAAACAATCTTCCTCTCTTCACATAAACTCCCATCGCTGTCTCTTCTGAACAGTGTTCATAGATTAACTCTGTGTGTGTGTGTGTGTGTGTGTGTGTGTGTGTGTGTGTGTGTGTGCGTGCGCCAGATTGCCCTTTAGCTTTTAAAGAATGTCAAGAGTTTCAAACTTCACTCGTGTCAATAAAACAAATAACTTCATGCTCCAAGTTCAACAAGTCTCTCTGGCGACTTCATGGCTGCTGTGCGAGGAGGCTCACGGTGCATGTGCTGCACAGGAGGCGAGCACTGACGGGACGAGTCAGAGGGAGGCTCTAATAAACTGCCCATCACTCTCTGCGGCTAACTCTGCGCCAGGTCTTATTACAGACGGTAGCTTTGGTCTCCGCTCACATGTAGAGATCAGAGAGATTCTCCCCTCTGAGTATCACCTGTCGTCATTAACATTTAGGAGGAAAACTGGCATCATGGAATAAAGATTTTCTCATCTCTTTATTTCTTATGTTGGGACAAACACGTCCAACAAACTTTCCATTAGATAAACATATTGGACTGATTTCTCTGCATTTCCTCATAATGAGAGTAATCTCACCAACATGTGCTGTAAGTCAATGGTGCAGTACTACGGTGTATATGTATATTATTTGTACTGCGTATTCATACTGTATTATTCTACTACTACTGCTACTACTATCACCATATACTATTATTATTCTTAGTACTGCTGTTGTAGTATTTATTTAGAATTAGCAGTAGTAGTAATATTCTAGTATTCTTGTTACTTCATTGCACACATTTCTATATAGAAATGTTGATTTATATTGTAGTATAGTGTACATGTTTTTACTTTTTTCAAACATATTCTTGCAGATTCTCTAAGATATTTCTTATTTCCTGTTTTTATCTTATTTACTTGTTCTACAATGGGAGCAACTTCAACTGACCCGGTTTGCCCTCATCGATCAGTGAAGTATCCTGATTCTCATTATCCTGATAATTCATATTCGCTGCTTCGGTCTTTGCTGTCCGATGAAAAACCATTTATGGTACAAACTGTCACAGTTGCAGTCCAACATGACATATTCTCGATTCTGACCAAGCAGCATGAGACTGTGATTCCCTCTGACTGTGCAGGAACTGTCGGTCACTGTTTGTAACGTTCAGACTTGGCACTTCCTCCACAGACACAGAAATCAGCCTGGAAGTATGGAAATACAAACCCACTGAATTTATGGTTACAAGCATAAATGTATAAATGTACAGAACTACCGCTGCAGGTTTGGGCCTGCGGTGTGACTGTGTGTCAGACACAAAATGATTCAGAGCTCAGACTCAGTGATACAGAACCTGACGGTTAGTTTTTCAGAATGTCCAGTTATTTCTTTGTGTGCGTTCACTCCTGGTTACTATTGTGGAAAGTTACATTTGTTATAGTGGAAACGCTGAAACTTTAACAGGCTAACGAAGCTAAGCTCCAGCACCTGGAGGCTGCAGCTGGCTGGTCTACACTCTGACATCAAGGCGGTTCTTCAGGCAACATATTAAATGCACAAAAACATCATTGAACCAAACAGATATGAAGAAAAAATCTGAATATTTTCACTGAAAAACACATCAAAGTAAGAAAATAGCAAAATAAAATGAAATATTTTTCAATGTTTGTGTTTTTCAGTTTTTTTTTTCTTCTGCCAATGTGTTGCAGCATCAACGTTTCCTTTTTAAATGTTAAATTTCAGTATTTTCAATGCCAATGTCATTTAGTCACTGTTCTGGCTCCATACTGAAGGAGCAGAATAAATTAAATCATGCCTTCATTGAATATTTGCGTCCCTACGACAAACACCAAAAGGGATTAGAAGACTCAATTACCGGCAGCAGGTATGTTTACATACAGGTGTTCATGTTCGCGTGCAGCAGTGCAGCTAACACCTGTCAAAGCCTCCCTGATACCAGTGGGAGGATTCAGGTTTGTTTACGGTGAATTCAGTTTCGGAGGAGATGCCCCTTCAAGGGCCTCTCCGGCTGTCTCAGCGCATTTTAGCCAGGTGCCTAATTACGCACGGAGCTCCCGGCGGCCGCTCTGCTGGCCGGCCTCCCCCTGCCTCCCAGCGCTCAGTGGTTCGCTCCAGTCGGCGCCCCGCTGCTGTTCATCACCGCCCCGCTGGCCGGCGCGCAGTCGGAGCTTCAGCCGGTTCCTGAGCGCACGCCGAGCCTCGCCGCCCGCCCGCCCGCTCTTCTCCTCTCGCTTCAGCCTCTTTGAGCGTTTTTGCCTCGTTCGTTGGTAGGTCAGTTTTCTCTTCCTCTTTTCTTCCCCTCATTCTTTCTTTCTTGCTGGTTTGCCCCCCCCTCCTCCACCTTATTTTTTATTTTTTCTGCTGCGGCTGTTGGATTTCTCTCTGTCTCTCTGTTGTCCTGCGAGTCTTCACCGGAGCTTTTTCCCGCTTGTTGCAGGAAGGAAGCCCCTCTTCCGGCTCTTCTTGTGTTTATTTCCAGTTTCCTTCATTTCGTTTTTGTGATATTTTCTCGCTTCCTTCTCTTTTCATTACAAGAAATCACGCACTTGTCTTTCGTCGCTGTGATCTTACGGGGTTTATTTTGATTTTCGTGCATTTAATTCTTCAGTTTGCCCTCTTTTATCTCATTCTTGCAGTTTGATTTTTCTCTTTTTTTTACCTGAAAGTCAGAGGGGATTGAATTGTCTCTTAAACTTGCGCGGTGCGCGCGCAGCATGCCAGAACGCAGCGCGGATGTGGACGCTGACGGTTGTGATCTCGGTGGGCAGGTGTTGCACGGACAGCTCATCCACGGAGCCGCTCGTGTTTCTGTTGGGACTGCTTAGTGATGTCAGTGTCGGTGTGTGAATGCGCGTTTGCAGCCACACACACACACTTCAGCAGCCTGGTTCACTGTCGGTCCTCATGAAGCGTACCAGGAGGAGCTGACAGGTCGGGTTTGTTCCTCTGTCACGTCCTGTTCTGCATCCCTGATGTGTTTGATCAGCAGACTGGCTGTTGCTCCCCACAGATATGAACCTCACTGCATGCTGCTGTATTGTCATGACATGTCTTGCTCTTGTAAGCCAGTCTGAATTTGGCCTGAATTTGTTTTGGTGTTTGAGACACCAGAGCTGAGAATCAAATCTCATTTACTGGGCAAATCATTGATCGGCCATCGATCAAGTCTGAGGCACATCCAATGCTTTAAACTGTGTTCCTATTTCTTTTTAAAGTTGCAGCTGAGTGAAGACTCTGCTCGAGTGGTGCATTTAAGTCCCCTTGCGAAGTATGGTAGAATGACTTCCTTAAATACATTGAATTTGTGGATGCAGAGCTGTTTTGCAGCTGACTGAAGTGTGAGATCTGTTGGAGCCTTTAAAAATATGCTTCTTACTGAAAATGTTGAAAATCTGTCACATTCTGAGAACACGGGGACAAAAATGAGCAATAGAAAACATAAGAAGTGACTGTGAGCTGAGACTGAATTCATCTGGACAGCTGGGAGGGAAATCCACCTCCACACAAATAACAGCAGAATTTAAAGCCACAGGCCGGGCCTTATGAATGAACCAGGCGTTTACCATTTCCCATGAATAAATACCATTTTATGCAGCCTTGTCTCATGAGAAATGGAGGTTTATGTGAGTAATGTTGTCAGTAATGTCAGGTGTTAGCTTGTGGGGGGAAAAACATTCAAAAGGAGCAGAACACAGTATTAAAAGCAGGCGTGCAAATGAAAACATAATCCCACAGTGGCAGCGCTTCGTCTCTGCCTCACGCAGCACCATAGCTCCGCATTTATGCATGTAAGTGTCTAATGTGCACAGCGTGAGATGCTCCGTGTGGCGTGGAGTTGGTGCTGTGCAGTAAGATGCAGCTACAGGCAGGACTGTAAGGCTCAGGGGAAGAAAAGAGTCTGCAGGATAAGATCAGAGAGGCTGCAGGCTGCTGCTGCTGCTGCTGCCGCTGCTGCTGCTGCTGTGGACTGTTGGTTACTCGACTCTGTGAAGGTGTTTCGTCTCAAACAGCATGTGCAGAGGATTGATGATCCCGGTCTACGTTCACGGCTCTGTGTATGGATGAGTCTGTCTGTTGCTGATGTTCATAAGTGGACGTGGTTTTTGTTTTGTTTCTGTTACAGATGATCTGAGAACCAGTTATTCAGCAAAACACAAATGATTTCATCTTTTAAATTTCTGTGTTTTAATGCCATATATCAGGTGCTGCTTAAAACTCTGCTAATTGATATTTTCCAGCTTACAGGCCTTGCACACTCTCACGTGTGTTTGATTTGATCTGCTCTCAGGTTTAAGACGGGTGGAGCTATGCTGAGTTATTGTGCCACCAAACCAAATTGTGCATTGATTTCCACGAGGAATGGCTCAAAACTTCGCTTCAGGTCACTGGTGTATCCAACTCTGTAGCTCTGTGCAGAGATCAGTCAGACTGTGCTTTGTTTGTTCACAGCGAGAGAATACAGACAGCAGAAAAGCTCTAATAAGTCACTGTTCACTACCTGCTCTGTTAGCGACGAGCTGTGGACACAGTGGAGCATTTAGAAGCTAAAGAGCCAGATATTTCCCTCTGGAGTCGGCAGAGTGAATATCAGACTGAGATTCATCAGGCGATCAGAAACATGGCTCCCAGCTGAACGAGCCGCTTGTTCGTGCAGTTTGCCAACAAGTTCTCCATAGCAGCTCAAAAGGTGATGATTGCACCGCCGCCGTCGGCCAACAACATCATCTATAGCAGCTTTAAAGGTTTCATTGGTCCCGCCTCAACAGGTGGGACATACTTAACTGGAAAGTGACAGAGATGTCAATCAATCCGTCTTTACACGCCCACAAGAGAAGAGCTTTAATCAGTAAAAATCAATGAAAGCGCGTGTGGGCGGACCAGGGGTACGTTGGACCATCAACACTCAGTGTGTGTACGTGCTCACTAGTGTCCTGTTTTTGAACTATCCTGGTTTTGTTTTGTGCATGTAAACAGCTTATTCCAGTTCCTGGATATACCAACTCGAGCACTGTCGCTTGTAAACACCTTATCCAGGTTTCTACAGCATCTCATGGTGGCTGAGATCATAAATCTCAACACACCTGCAGGCAGAGGATCAGAAAGCTGGATGCTTGTGGTCGTGTATGCAGGGATCCGGATTAGGCTCAAAAACCGGATGCACATGTAAAAACACTCTATGAAGCAAATGACACTGTGCTGTTAGAGTGGCCTCTTGTATGAATAAACCTACACAGAGCTGTAACTCAGCTCTGCACCGTTCTTTGGCCTCTTTGAGCTCACATTTTTGTTTTACAGCTCATCACTGTCGTTCAGTGCTCCCACCAACCTAATTTCCAGCAGGCAGCTGTTTCCAGTAAAAAGCTCTGATGAACCCACTGTGCACTACCTGCACACAGAAGGCTGCAGCCCTCATGCCAAAATCACATGGCAGGATGCATATTCACAAAAATCTGACTTTTGTTTAGTCCTGGTTGACTTGTCAGCAGGTGTGTTTAAACCTAAGCACGCTACATATTACGGCTGTCAGGTGAAAGCTCGCACCCCCAAAATGGCACAAAGGAAAATCTCCTTTGTGCTGGAGAACAAAACATTTCAGGCTTTTATGACCACTTTGAGTTTTCTTTTTTTTTTTTGCCTTACCGTCATTCAGACTGAAACTGGCACTGTGTTAAAAGTGGTGCGTTGGTGGTGGCATGTTTCAGAAGATAAAATGCAAACCAGAAAGGTCAAACTTGATGAACAGATCCTGCTTGAAGGCCCAGAATCCAAAACCCTGTGCAGCAGTTTCTAATATAAGGAGACTCTTACTCGGAACGTGCACATAGTGTTTGACTGGCAGCTCAGTGCAGTGGCGGTCACAGCGTGGTGTCTTGTGGCCAAAGTCGAGCCCGGCTCGTCCCTTCTTGCTGGACGGTCCTGTGTTTCTGCTCAGAGACACTGCGTTGTCACCTGCTCTGTCACAGCAGCAGCTCCATTGAAATGAATGAGTGGGCTGCGTTTTTCCACACAGTGCCAACGTCTCTCTGAGCCTTTGAAAGCAAGAAAGCTGGAGATGAAAGGTTGTCACCTGACAGCTGTGATAATACAACACTTCATGGTTGCACAGCGCGAGCAGACGCTCAGCTGAGTGACAACAATAAGAAAAGAAGTCGCAGTGAGAAGTGCAGCGCTGCAGTGATCATTGTTCTGCCACCGCATGGGTTCCGGCTGCTGCATTGACAGAAAGGAGTGAAAATATGGATAAATAAATGAACAACGATTCAGATTTAAACTTGGTCACGTTAATTATTCAGCGCCTCTGTGCTGATAATGAATAGATGTTGCTGCACTTTGACTCCGTGTGTGGAGACTCATTAGTGTTTGTGCTGTGTGATGTAGTCAGCAGAGGGCGATGACGCAGAGCTGGAGAAAATATTGACTTTTATCTCGATCTTAAAGGACGTACGTGTGTTTGGAAAATGATCACATTTATTGGTGGATATCAGACCTCAATATGTTTTTGGTAACAACCTAAAATGTGTTATTTTGGCATCGAAGGTCCAGTCAGATTCATCATTTAAATAATGATTTGACCAGTTGAGATTTTTGTTTTTGAGCAGCTGCTTGTGTTCAGATGAACTTTGGCTTCTTGTGTTAAAATAATTGAATGAAACACTGTTTTGGTGTTTGTGCGGAAACTCTGGTGTCATATCAGCTTGAGCAGCAAAATGTAGTGAAAGTGTAGCTTAGTTTAACTCGCATGTTTCATCGTTAACGGTGGAACGAAACTCGTCAACAGAGCTGTGAATCAGTTCGGGAGTGACAGCAGCTTCCAGTCGTCTGTGCGGATTCTTTATGATTCCTTTTGTTGTTTTGCATCCGCAGCTGTAAAAGTTGTTTGTCTCTTAAGCTCTCGTTAGTCTTTCCGTGTCCACGAAGCGGTGAGGCGCGTGTGACCGAATGCATGGAACATGTTTATATCAGCGTGAGAACGCTTCGGAGGGTGTCAAGACCTTTAGACTTCCCATGTTACACCTGAAGCCTTCAGTCAGATGCTTTTAGCTGAGCTGAGTGTGTGTGTGTGTGTGTGTGTGTGTGTGTGTGTGGTGACAGGAGGTGTGTGTTGGGCTCACTTCATTCAGGACATGGACGTGGTGAATGTGTGTAGCTCAGTGGCTCCACGACTCACTTCATAATTTACAAAACCACCATTTTCCCATCAAAGCTGAAACACGTAGTGCAGAGAAGGATCCCGCTGGAGGTTTTCCTCTCGCCGCTGAGCTTCACACACAGGTGCTCTACTGTACCGACTACACATGGCTTTTTTTGTAAGCGATGACCTGGATGACCAGCGTTTCCTCTCAGAATCACAGCAGCTGCACAGCTGGAGGGTGAATTCTTTGTGGTGCAGCTTGCGTCGCTCCAAATGTTCCTCTCGAGGGGATCCTGTAATAGAAATGCGGGTTGTAAAACTCGGGCTCGCAGTCCTTTTGTAACTGGGAGATTTCTTTCATTTTTCCTTCCTATTCTCTGTAGTAGTGCTGGTAATTTCCTCGTGGAGTAACAATACAGAATGAATATTGAAGAAAACACCAGGTGGTCTCTTTTGAAGAAAAAACAGAAACCTTGTTGTGCTGTGTTGTGTGTGTGTGTGTGTGTGTGTGTGTGTGTGTGTGTGTGTGTACCTCTTTGTAGAATAAAGTACAATTTTTTATTAAAGAGAAACAAATACAGAATGCTTAATGATGGTAGTCATTATATGGGGATGTGAATGTTGACCCAGAACCACGTTTATCCCACGTTGTTCAATGCCAGCGTGTGTGTGTACGATCGCTGACCGACCAGAGGAGCTTCAGGCGTAATTCACTGGAGCTGCAACGAATATGCTCCTTAATTTTACTTCTCATTCACACTGATAACTGGTTTTATTTGGTAGAGAATCGTACTGGTGCTTTTTGAAATTTGTGACAGCTGGCCGCTGTTCGAGCTGCGTTCCTTTGGACGAAACCATTGTGTTTCCGGACACATCGGGACACTTTCCAGCCGTGTTTGTGGCAACAAAACTGGGTATTTTAAGCCAAAGCATGATCTTTTCTTAAGCCTAACCAAATGGTTTTGCTGCCTAAACGTAACCACAGCGTCACATAAACATAAACTTTAAAACGTAAAGCAATGTATCTGTGGTTTGCAGAAATGTGACTGGTTTGATGGTGTTTCATCCTCGTACTGATACCCGACATTACGCCCTCTCACCAGCTCAGCCTGTTGTGTTTGACTGTTCTCGGTCTGAAAGGTGGACTGTTGCAGGAGGTCTGCAGGGGCAAACAGCATTTACAGCATCAGCTGAGTGACAGCAAACAGTGTAACGCTGCCTTGAACACCCACAGCGATACGATCATGTTAACAGTCAGCTGGTAGCCAACGTCAGAGCTCTGCTTGGACAAAAAAATCGAAAAATAAATCGATTCACAACATCTTGGACAGAAGAAATGTGATAAATTCAAAGCTTTGGACCGTTGAATTTGCTGAATCTTAGTTTCATCGTGGCGATTGGTGATTTATGAGCCCTTTGGGTTTTTATCCATCCTCTCATGCACAGTGGAAAACAGGACTTCACCAGACTGTGTACATGGTAACGTCTGCACTGTGGAGGCCAGACAAACGTCAAGCTACTCCTCAGCTTATGTATTTTTTATTTTCTGCGCTCTTATAAAGAAGAAGCTCTCGCACTTAATAAGGATGAGGCGTTTTCATTTGACTTATTTATTACGTGGAAACAAATCACTGCGATTTCCACACAAATCCAACCTCACAGCGTTTTACTGAAATGATCTATATTACTGTTTCCCCTCGACTCATTAAGCTGTGAGCTCTGATAGCCGGAAAATTGTCCACATGGCTTGAAAAATGTAAATACAGTGGAAGCTCATTACACACACACACACACACACACACACACACACACACATTTGTGTTTCCATGACTATTGGGGACATTCCATTGACTTGCATTCATTTCCTGGAGACTAACCTTAATGCAAGTCTTCACCCTAAAATTGAATGATTTACTTTATGGGGCACTTTGTCCCCTTGAGGAAGGTGATTTGTTATGTCCCCACAACGTGTGGAAAACACACACATACACAGTTTTACCCATATATCACCATGTAAATATCCATATAGGAGCCACTTCAAAACGTGAACATACCTGAATTAATGGCAGGTTTGGAGTCAGTGTGGGGTCATTGTTTCAGAGATATTACAGCCACAAATAATTTAAAAGCTATTACAAATACACGAAATATCGTTGACAGCACAGACTATCCATCTGACATGCTTAATCTCTGTTTTGCTGATTTTCCCACCAGCATTTCAGCCGCTCGCACCATTTTGAGCGCACAGTGGAGAATACAAAGACTGAACTCATCAATTTTTCTGATTGTAAAGACGGGCAGTGGTTTCACTGAAGCCCCAGCAATTTATATTAATGCAGAAGGAGTTTGTGTCCGAGATGAGAGCTGCGTTTCAGAAGAAAGGGGTATTTCTAGAAAGTGCAGCATGTAATCAAAATGAGTCGAAGTGCTGCAGCAGCCACGGATAGCAGGTATGAATTTTGATAAATACAGAAAAAATGTCATCAATAAACCAACAAAGCAAAGCAGAAAAAGAAAATCTAACATGGTTTACAATGTCTTTTTCTTTCAACGCTGCCATACCCAGCTTTTACCCTGATTATTAAAAACACATGTTGTCTTCTTTAGCCCACTTCCTGTCACCTGAGCTGTCACCCAGGTGCTCTGGAAAGATGCTAACTAGCAGGTAGCGCTAGCAGGAGACAAAACATGCCCCCAAATGTGTTTAATACCAGCCTGAAAATGTTTCATTCGTCAAGTTAAAGTGAGAGTTTAATGGCATTAAACACACAGGTAGACAAAATAAGATAAAAATCATATGGACAGGTGGAAATGTGTGCTGAATTGTTTGATTTGGGTGAACTGACCCACGAATAAACTCCATCAGGGATTTACAAGGTTTTTCTTGCCTGTGTTTTCCACTTGGAATTCATTACATGTTCTGCACCAACAAGACAGTCATTATTTTCCCCCAAAAACACAAGTTCAAAGGTCCAAAACCAGTTTTTTGTATATTTATTTTTGAGGCAGTTTTATATCCTTACTGGGAAGCTCGAGTAGAGAGATGACAGGAAGTAGGCGGAGAGGAAAATGGGGAATGACATGCAGAAAAACAAATTCACGGTCAGCTTCTTAACCTCCCGGCCAGCAGCGAGGCCCAGCGGGACGCCAACACTGACAGATCGGACCCGGCAAAAGTCAGACTCGACCTTGAATGAAATTAAGTTGATATTGTTTAAATATAAAGTGGGACAGGATTTTAGAGTTCCTGCTCGTTCAAGCTCTGGACTTCATCTGAAATGAGTATTGCATCTGTGTTACCAAGATTTTAACTGTGAGCTGACAACACAAAGAGACGAGCTATCAAAGGGTTTCTTCATGAGTTCAAACCTCCTGCAGTATCACACACACACACCCACACACACACACACACACACACACACACACACACTGCAGAAGATACCTACCACACCCTGAACACCACACACCACACCACAACGACACTGCTCCGAGGACACCAACCATAACCCCCAAACACACCACACCACACACACACACACACACACACACACACACACACACACACACACACACACACACACACACAGCCAGAGGGTGAATCTGGTGCAGATAATGGAGGTGTGGCCTGTAAACACGTCTTTCCGTCTGGGGGTCGGTGCCGTACAGACTGACTGGTTTTCTGATTTGCATGAAATCTTCGGTCACGGTTTGTTATTTTAGTCATTATGATCTCAGATTATATTTCAATGGAGAGTTTTCTGAAAATCCAGGAGAGAAACTTTTACATTAACTCAATAGGAATGAATGATAATAATCCACTTCATGAAATAAGTAAACAAGCAGTGAAAAATCCTGTAAATCCACTGCTGCCGTAGAGTCCAGTGATCCGATGCAGCCTCATTTGTTTGCTTTCGTCTGCTTCCTGTTGGTGGTTTCAGAGCTGATCATCAGCCTGGAGATCTGCAGATCTGATTTGGCTCAGACCTTTTACGCTGCAACCCTCCCCCATTTATCTGGACCTGGGACCAGTTGTTAGGAATGTCCTGACGTGTGGATCCCCAGTGGCTGAGGAGTCCGCTGGAGTTCTTACCCCAACCGCCCCCCCGGTGTTTCATGACATATATCATCCTATTGCCCAACCTCACTGGTTACTGACTGGTTTAAGGGTTAATTGACGAACTGACTAACCAGATTATCTCCCGAGTTTGTAACAGATTAAATAACGTCCTCGTTAAAGCAGCTGTTTTTCATGAGTTTCTAAACCACACCTGTTGGCAACACCTCAAAAAGCAATAAAACATGTTTTTGGACATGGTGGTGCATTCAAAGTCGTTCCGTCACCGGATGTTCTGCTGTTAACCAGAGGGGCGTGTTCGTCGCTTAGCCACTATCTCCAGCAGAGACGTCTGAATGCCTCAGCAGTAGATATCACAGACCTGTGGTTAGGCTTGACGTTAGTCAACAAACCAGTGGATCTGGAGTCTGGGGACTGTACTTTGGTCCTACCTGCTTGGTGAAGGGTTGGAGGCCTGCAGAGGGAGTGACTGAGCTGGTACAGACGAGGACGGTGGACACGCCCTCAGTCTCTCTACATCCACACGAGAGGCAGCAGCGCGGTGGTGGAGGTGGTGGGGGGGGGGTCAGGAATTAAATTATTTACGTTTCGTGATGATCATAGATTTTTTTTCCTCTGTCAGAAAGATTCAGGGCCGATGTTGACGGCGCCGATGCTGTCAGCTGCCTGACAACTAAACATAATGATGCCAGAAAGTAGCAGCTTCCTTTTTAACAATGCTGTTTTTTGTTTGCTTGTTTGTGTCTCCTGGGTTTGATTTCCTGACAACAGAGCTCATGAATATGCTTTAGTGCAGCCGCTGGACTGACTGCTGATGGACTTGGCTGACTGGTTGTTTACTGACTCGTCGATTGACTGACTTTCTCTGTTCCGTTCGCCGTCTTTGTCAGCATCTCTCTCTCTCTCTCTCTCTCTCTCTCTCTCTCTCTCCCTCTCTCTCTCTCTCTCTCTCTCTCTCTCTCTCTCTCTCTCTCTCTCTCTCTCTCTCCTTTATTCTTGATCTCTCTCCAAAATTTTCAACTAAACTCTCATTAATGCAAATTGCCTGTGCTCTCTCTCTTTGCTCCAACATTCACAGCCTTCCTCTGTGTGTGTGTGTGTGTGTGTGTGTGTGTGTGTGTGTGTGTGTGTGTGTTGCAGTCAGGAGTCAAGAGGAGTCCTGACATTTAGAAACTCAGCCACCCCCCTGATTCAGCAGAAACACAGTAACAGATTGAAACCTCTGCTCCTCCTCCTCCTCCTCCTCCTCCTCCTCCTCCTCCTCCTCCCCTCTCCATCATTTGCTTTCTTTCTCTTCGTCTCCTCTCTGTCTCTCTCTCTGGTCCTCCTCTTTGTACCTTTCTCCATCTGTACTGTGCCATTTGTAATTTATTTCACTTAATGTTGCTGTCAGTTCACTTTAAATTCTGGCTTTTGTTAGTGTGACAGACTCGGAGCATCTCAGGCCTTTTCGAACCTATAGTCCGTTGGCTTTGGTCCAAATCTGTGGATGAGTCGTGTTTTTGGTTTCCTTCCACGCAGGAGAAAATTCAAGCGAACCTGAATGCATCGCAGACTGGTCTGGGTCTGGTACAGCACTGTTCAGCAGACCTCTCAAATCCTCTCTTCAGCTGCTGCCGTAACATTTTACACACTTCCCTGTTTTTATTCGGGGTTTGCAGGAGCTGTCAGATGCAGTCATCTGCCCAAATATCAAGACCGCAATGTCGCAAATCCACCTCGAATTCATTCTCCAGCTAGTTAGGAAGTTAGAGTTGCTTTGGTCCACACCAGGCAACGAATGCTGTTCACACACAGAATCTCATCCAACCAGATTCAGCATCAAACTGCAATACTGTGACAAAAAAAATCCACTGAGACTCTAAAAGCATTTTCCTGATAGATCACCATTATGAAAGAGGTGTCTGCAGACGAGGCACCGTGAACGACTGACAAGGTTACTCTTTGTATTATGAAGACTGAGATTTCTGGTTTTGAGCTTTGGTGAATTGAATTAATTCAAACCATATTTCACTGATTGCTGAAAGTTAAATACATTTACTCCTTTTTGATTAGATCCAGAACGCAGAGTTTGAAAAAGTGAAGACTGCCACAGTCCGCAGTACGAATTAAAACCATGTTTACCAAGAAGCGCTCGGATTCCTCTGGCAGTTTTGATGATTTTTTCAGGACTCGAACACGTCAGTCAGAGACGCCGCGGTGGACGGAGCTGCAGCAGCTTCGGCTTTAGAATCAGCATCAGCAGAGCAAAAGTGAGACCTGTCAGAAAGCCTGAATAAACAAGCTGATGCCAATCAGCTAATGCGAGTGTGACTCCGGTGCTCTGCAGGAGCTCACTCTCTGCACCATCGCGTCGGCTGTAATGTCATGAAACATTCCTCTCCTTCATTTTTTGTGTTAATAGTACTGTGGTCTGATTTCTCACTGCTGTATCAGGAGCTTGTAAGTAATTAAAACAATGCTCAGCACACCTTTTTAAAATTTTCATGACCTTCAACAATTAATAGCAATATTATTCCTAAAAATGAGGCTAAAATAACCGCAGAACTAAAATCGTCTGCAGCATAATGTTCTTAGAGATAATGGTAGTTAAATATATGCAGGATGATAAAATATTTATATTATACATGAAAACCTTTACACTCGCTCAATGTTGTATTTGCATGGGACCGATCATAGATCAGAGTTAAAAACAACAAGCTTGAGAGTTGAAGAGAGTGATGGAGGGCAGATGAAGAAGGAGAAGAAGAAGAAGAAGAAGATGATGATGATGATGATGATGATGATGATGATGATGATGCATGGACATTAAGAGAGGCAACAAGGAACAGAGGATCAAAGGAAGTAGTAAGAAGAATAAGAGAGGGAGGAAGAAGAGGAGAGTAAAGGAAGTGGACACGAGAGGAGAGAAGAGGGAGAACCTGATGAAAGGCAGAGAAGAAGAGGAGAAAATGAGAAAGAGGAGTCTAGAGGAGGAGAACTTGCAGAGCGTGTGTGGTTGCATGAGTGTGTGTGCGTGTCTAATGACTGATAAAGCGAAGCTGGCAATGAATTATAGATGCAGCCGAGGTGAAATTTTCATGAAAATGTTACTAAGCCATTCAAAGATTAGTCAAACAACCTCAGACAAGACCTGAAAGATAGAGCAATGAAAGGATGTAGTGAGGAGGAGGAGGAGGAGGAGGAGGAGGAGGAGGATGAAGAATGAGAGAAGGGGGAGGAAAAAGAAGAGAGTCAAGGATAACAGGATGGGAGGTAGAGAAGGAGAAGCGTGGATGAAAGGTGAGAAGGATGATGCAAGGAGGAGGAAGTCTGATATAAAGAATGGAGAGAGAGGGGGAAAAAGGAAAATGAGTGAAAGAAGGAGGTGGAAAGAAGGAGGGTGTGAGGGGAGGAGGTGGAGACCAGAAGAGTAAGGAGGTAAAGAGGAACAAGGGAGTAAAAGGAGGAGAAAACTGCAGGAGGTAGAGAGGACCAAAGGGAAGGAGGAGAGGAGCTAGAAGCGAAGAGATAGGAGGAACAGGCTGGAGGAGGTGACGGAGGTGAAGAATGGGAGGGAAGGTTGTGTCATATGGTGCGAGAGAAGGAGACAAATGTGATGAAGAGGAGGGAAAGGAAGAAGAGTGCATGAGGAGAGAACCTTTAGTACTTAGGCTAATATAAGCTGATAGAGTTGAACGCAGATCTGCTCTGGACAGTTTCCTCTTCTCTTTGTTGTTTGGTTGTGATTCGGATGTTAATCAACGCAGCCGTCACCTTGAATTCAGAACAACTTCACAATCCAACGAGTCAGTCGTTTGAGTGTCTAACGAGGGTCTACAGTGATCTGTGTTCGGGCGGAAAGCTCAGCGCTAAAATCAGCATGCCAACAAGCACACTATGACAATGCTAACATGCTAATGTAGCAGGTGTAATGTCTATCATGCTAATATTCTGAACTAATACTAATCACAAGCTTAAGCTGAGGCTGATGGGGATGTCTTTGAAGCGGGGGGGGGGGAGCCTTTTTCCTCTCAGGGGCCATTTCAGTTTTTATGAAGTCCTTCGAGGGCCAAGATGAATTATTGAACACATACATCACACTAACGTCAGTGTGATGGCTGGAGCTGCTTCTCTTTGGGGAGACATCTGATGTCAGATAGTGATGATGACGACGGTGCTACTCACAGCTGGGTTTCCAGGTTTGGGTCAGTCAGTCTTCGGTGCGTGTCTCCTCAGAAGAGGAAGCCTTCAGGACCTACGTACAGTTTGTAGAACTGGAGCAGAGGGAGGGTGTTGTGGCTTTCTTTGCAGCCCAGTGGTTTCATGTTGTAGGTTGTCAGGAACATCAGCTGGTTGCATATTTAACAGTATAACACATATGTTCAGTTGTTTACTTGTCACGTCCTGAAGCCTCTCACCAAATGCCTGAAGGAGTTTTCACACTCAGCAGCAGATTCAGATGTGGTAGCAGCTTTTGTTCCTGCGGAGGAGGAACATGCAGTGTTTCCTCTTTGACCGCAGCGTTAATTTCACCTCAGATGATTTCACATGTGACAGCAGGAAGCTGAGAAGCTGCTGGAGCTTGAGGTTCAGCTCTGATGGGTTCCTGTTAATGTCCACCACGGAGGACAAATTACACAGACACTTGCTGTCACTGAGTTTCCACGTCAGGTTTCGCAGATTATTATTATTAATTAGTCCAGACAAACTGACACTTTGGAACAGTTTAATTTGTCCACTTCCAGCAGCTTCACAGCAGCAGCAGCAAGGCTCAGCAAGGCCTTCACAGACCTTCTTTCTGAATGAGGTTTCAGCTTCTTGGCTATTAGCTCGCTCGCCGAAAAACTTGCCTGTGTAACACTGTCTCTGTCATAATGTGGTCTTGTGAAAGCTGCTTCTTGGGCATCCAAACTCCACTGAGGAGCTTTCACTTCATCCAAGCACATTTGTCCTGTGCATGTTCTGTTCAGGGACCAGTTCGAAAGGCTTCTTCGGCCTTTCTACCACCTCAGATGCCAAAGGGGCTTCAGGCTGCCCCTCTAGGTGCTTGAATCTTTCTATACCTGCACCATTGAGAGCGTCCTGAAGGGCAGCATGACCGCTTGGTTTGGGAACACCACCAGGAGGGACTACCTGGCCCTGCAGAGGGTGGTACAGCCAACAGAACGGACCATCAGATGTCAACTCTCAGCCCTAAAAGACATTTAGCAGGTGGTACAGGATGAGGGCTGAGAGGGGCATTAAGACCTCAGTCACCCCAACAACAGACTTGTGTCTTCTTTGCCATAAATCCATTCAAAATGTTCCAGCAGTCGTTTTTCACATTTCAAGCAGATGTTTTTACAGTCAGTTTTTTAGCCTCTGACTTTAGCTTTAGCTGAGTTAAGTACTCTGTCAGTGGTACTGAACCCTCATTAACAGCAGTTTTAGAGTACTTGAGGAGACTTTCTCCAATGCTGATGATACTTCATAGATCGAACAGCCCACATAACGATTAAGTCTCAGCTGAGGTGGAATGAAACAGCATCCAAGAAGGAGAGAAGGAAAGACTGAGAGCCAGAGGTTTGGAAACGTCCTTAACGAGTGTGTTAACGAGTGTGTGTCAGAGGAAACACTCTTATTGGTTCAGGCTCATTTCCCGGCAGCTCTGTGACTCTGCAGCAGAGGACACACACATGTTCAGCTTCATTACCTGCTCTGTTTTGACCTTCTGCTGTTACACTGATAACCAGTTAATTAATATGACCCTTCCAACACACACACACACACACACGCACACACACACACATACACACACACAAAGCAAAATTTACCGCCAGTGCACACTCCCATCAGCTCTGTGATTGCATGTAGAGCCATGTACAACCTGAATGAATGGTCAAATGTGTGTGTGTGTGTGTGTGTGTGTGTGTGTGTGTGTGTGTGTTTGGTCTAATTACACTCCCCAGGCATTATAGGTTATTTGCATTAATAACACCATCATCGGCTAATTTCCATTTAACAACACTGTTTACAGTCATTATCTGTTTAGTGCTGACTGCTGTTCTACGTGATTTAACCCGACCAAAAAACAATGACAGTATAAATAAACGTTATATACAGTCTTCAAATAAAAACCAGTAAAATGTAATAAAATAAAACATTATGTCGAACTAGTGCCAACTACTTTAAAAGGGTAGTGATGATGTTTGTACGACTGCAGTTCAGACAAAGAAACAGAGATCACACCAAAGCCTGAACATGCCTGCACACAAAAACATGCAGATCTCATGGACTTCATCCTGTCGTGAACTTTAGCGTACAAACCGTCTTTATGTGTCATTATATTCAGTGGCTTCATACAAAAGGTCGTATAGTGGACCATACAAGTTTTCCTCTGCTATTTTACTATATCACACAAAGATAATCAGAACAATAAATATCCTCAAACCTGTTTAAAATAGATAAATAAAGCGACAAAAACATTAAAAAAAAAAGCCCAACCACGCTGCTTTTTATTTCCACAGTCTTTATTCATTAGCTAAATTCATATTTTTCAGTCATTGATTAAGTGATAGAAAGGATATATATCTCATCCCAGTCATAGGTTTGTGCGCTGTGTACCGTGAGTGACTCTGACCGCCAACAAGCCTCCCACCCACGCAGTTTGATTGACAGCTGATCCCTGGGAAATGCAGTGCAGAAGCAAACTGGAGAAAACTGGATTTCTAGACGTTTCTCTGACCTTTAGCTCAGGCTAACTAACATTGGCTCATTAAGGAAAGAGCGAGATGTGGTTGTAAATGATGATAATTATCATCCAACCTTATTATTTGCAGTTATTTCATTTCAGTGGCCGCCTGTGTGCTTCTCCTCTTGGCTCTATTAGTGATGCACCTTATCCCATAAAGCATTGCCCTGTCGATACCCGCGGCTCGGCTGCTGCCAAATGTGTTGGCTCCCATTTCCTCCATCTATCATCCGTCCATTCATCCCAAAACCTGGTCCTCTCATCCAGCCACCACCCACAGTCTCTGGATCCCCCCCAAGTTTATCTGCAGCTTTCGATCTGCCGGGATCGCCACGCTGTCAGGACCGTCTGCGTGTCATCTATCCGTCTGTCTACCTGAAACATTTAATCCATCTGCAGGAACATGAGCACAGTTAGTGTCCCTCCAAACCCCTTTTACATTTGCAGCCTCATCCATCAACCTTAATAACTCCTCATGTCAGGGTTGTGTGTGAAGATATTCTGTTTTCCATGAAGAGACACAAGAAAACAACAGCCTCGGTCATTGGTTCAGACACTCAAATGACCCGGTTGTCTGATCTCTTGCAGTCCTTTTGGTATCAAAGACAGAAGTGCTGTGATGTCTTATGACTGCTGAGAAACATCTGTGACAGGACGTCAGGGTGCAGGTCACGTTCCTGCTCCTTTACTTTAATCATGAAGGTGAACCTTAACCAAGCGGTTTTACCCATCTAAACTGAAGCAGACCCCAGATTTAGAGGCTGAAGGTCCGAGAACACATCTGGGTTGAAGCAGTTGTGTCTGTTTCTTTGGATGGTGCTGCCTTTCTGTTGTTATGTGAACTTATCAAGAGATGATTAAAGGGTGAGTTTACTCCTCCAAGGCTGAAGCAGAGTTATTATTTGTGCTGAAAGGTTTGGCACACTCCATGAATACATAGTCTAGTAGAATGAAAGTCATTTTCCAACATGCGGAACATAAACTTGTTCCCCACAGAAAGCTTTGGCAGTGAGCTAGATGTCAGCTTTAGCCTGTGCCAAAAAATGTAGATAATATATATGCAGTGCTGTTTTACTGGGCATCAACCTTACATTTAGGTGCGTATTGTCGCAGAAACAGAGTTAGCACGTACTAGAAAAAAGAACAAACCTTTTCAATTTGAAAATAACTGGAATTTAGATTTTTAGAATTTAGACTCCAACAGGATTGATCTGCACCACAGCAGCTCCCCATCAGTCAGGTAGTATCTTCAGTACGACCGGGCCACTCGTCCTGCCAGAGAAGATAAAAAACCCACAGCATGTAATTTCTGCCACTAGGGGTCTCTCAAACGCTTAAAACCAACAACGATGTGACTCAGGCAGAAATGTTCTCGGGCGAGGTAACGCATCAAAGTCTCGTTCACGTCACGTTTAATCACGTTCGTCAGCTTCCCTCCTCGCTCTCCGACGTACGATCTGATGTTTCCAGCATCTGAGTTTGAACATTGTTGGAAACATTTGGCATCAAGTACACAACTCAACAACATCTACAACATCTGTTTACTTGTTTTTAGACATTTGGCTGCGTAAATTATACATGATGTGCATTTAAAGACCCCATGAAATTAGCATAATCTTTTAATTCTGGTTTTTCCTCTTGTCCTTGCCTTTATCAGTGTTTATTGGTGGTTAATGGTCAAAATCCCCAAATCTCTTTGCTCTCAAGTCCAATCATGTTGCTAACCCTGAAAGCACTGATACTGGAGATCAGTGCTGATTATACGGTGACACAAACGGGTGTGGCGGTCACTAACAGCTGAGAGGCTTCACTCTCCAAAGACTTCTGTTCAGTGGTAAAAACCAGCTGAAAAGATGAAATTTCCCTGGAGAAAGATGTTTTCTGAAGCTCCAAAGTGAAAATCTGCTGATCTGCAAAATTCGTGATACCTCTTCAGTGAGTAGATTCCCTCTTTCTCTCCGTATGTTTTCCTCTCTGAATGAACGAGTCATTGTTTCCCATAAGGAGGCTTCGTGGACCCCGTCCACCGATGTTTTGATGGATACAGTGAGGAGGCAGCGAAGCAGAGACGTTTCTACAGTCAACTGTTGACATGGAGGTCATCATGATGCGGCTGATGGGTGCAGGATCACTGAATTAGCTGATATTTATCAGAATCAGAATCAGAATCTGTCAGTTAAAGACTTTTTAGGGCTGATTGATCAACTCATCCATATGTGATGAGAATACTGGACAAAGTGTCTGCATAAAGGCGTCTGTGGACCCTTGAAAGGGATTTTATTTCATTAAGTGTTGCACCTTCTTTAGGTTTGGAGTCTTGTAAGAGACCAGCAGTCAAAATCAAAGTGACAGAGGACAGAATTTCAGCCTCCGTTATGGGTCGAGCTCCAAAAACACTGGATCCTGCTCCCTGCCTGGTAAACAGCCGCAGCTTTCACAGTCCACACCACAGCCTGTAATGCAGTTTGGAATTCCTATTAAAAATTAAAGTTGCTCGAGGCCTCGTGGTGCTCGAGGGCTCTAAGACACAAACCACGTCAGCACACAGAGTCTGGACGTCATCCCTTCTCACTGCTCTGATTTATTACTCATTTTCTGCGTCACAGATTTCACACATGAAACAAAGTGAAAACATTGTGAAACATTGATTTGTCAGGTAGATTTTATCAAACACCGTCTGCAGGTTGAAAATGTATTTTCTTCCCCCCCACAGTTAACTGAATAAATCTTCATCCTTTTGATGAATAATTCTTCATATAGCCCCAGTTTTGCAGAGTAATCTAGCCGTAGAAATGAGATCAGCCCTGGGCGTTTATCACAGGTGCGTTTAAAGAGCTGCTTTTTTTTTTTTTTTTTGATTGGATGAATAAGTCTGACACAGTTGAGATATTTCAGCTTCATCAGCACTGTACGTAGTGCCAGCAGTCGTCTCCAGTGTTGTTGGAATGACATGATGCCCCTCAGTTTGTCTCCTTGTTCCTCGCGTCAGATGCACCTCTGCGGGTCAGTTCACATCACGTAGCGTCTTTGCATCGACTGCGATCGCGTCTCCTTTAACGTGTTCTCGTCTGAGCCGCAGTTCGACTGCCCGGTCTTCGAGCTGGCAGTGAATGCTCCTTTCTCCTTACGCTGCCAATTACAAGCTACTTCTAGCCTCAGGATGTTTTGTGAGTACGTGCTCGGAGATTTAATGTAGTCAAAACAAAAGTCCTGAAAATGGCCTGACCTGGCCTACCTGAAATAAACCCCTCAAAATTCAACGATATTCCAGAATTACCATGTTAAATATTAAACGGGGAAACCTTAAGGCGCCGGATGGGTCTTTTGTTTTACACGACGGATCAGCGCAGAACTTAATTAAACACATTTTACACTATACTTTTTCCCCTCACTTATACATGAATGTTTTATCTGCTATATAACTCAGTGTAGACGATGGAGAAGAGGGTTTAACCAAATTATTAAGGTGTAGATTATGGTACATGTGTCATCTCAACTCAAACTGCATCAGAAAGCCAATTTCCTGTAAGAGCTCTTCACACGGACAGAATCATTAGAGTCGCTTGCTGTGTCAGTGTAATTGATTGAATAAAGGAAAGACGGCAGGAAAGACAGGAAAAAAGTTCCTTCAATTAGGCTGAATTAACCTTTCTCTGAGTTGTCAATATGCTCATTTATATGAATGAATGCATGAAAGATACAAATTGCAGGAAGCATGGTGATTTAATAAGGTTAGTTTGCCATCACCAGTGTGCCTCTAACTGCACAGAGGGGGGAGGAAATGAGGAAATTAAGGGAGGGAAGTATGCAAGGAGGGAAAAGGAAGTAGGAGGGGTGGAAGTACTGTAAGGAAGAAGGAAGAAAGGATGGAACAAAGGAGGAAGAAAGACTTCAAACATGCTGAATTAGTTTGAGTTGTTATTTCATTTTGAATATGAAGGAAGGAAAAGAGAGAAGCAAGGAAGGAAGGAAGGAAGGAAGGAAGGAACCTTCATCACAGTTTATCATCACTGCCTGTGCATTGAAAGTTAATCATTCATTATTTACCCAGATTGTTTCCCAGAGCAACAAAACTCAAACACGATGCTTAAAAAAGGTGTATTATAGAACAAACTGACACAATAATCAGACCACGAGGTC
This sequence comes from Chaetodon auriga, assembly GCF_051107435.1. Classification (NCBI taxonomy): domain Eukaryota; kingdom Metazoa; phylum Chordata; class Actinopteri; order Chaetodontiformes; family Chaetodontidae; genus Chaetodon; species Chaetodon auriga. Next base: position 28,677,128 of record NC_135075.1, read on the forward strand.
CATTTGGAAGCTGCTCTGAGACTTTCAAACGCATCACACGGTCTTCATCAGCAGTTTGCCTCGTTGTTCCAGGATTCAATTCAAGGACTTCTCGTCTGATGTCGTCTTAAAACATTTAGAAGTACGGTGTGGGATGAATATCATATTTTGAAACTGAAAAAAGAAGCTTTGAACGGTTGAATTTCAGGGTTTGAAAGCTTGCATAATGTTTTGATCGATAATTTACAACTCGGCAGACGTTGTTCGAGTTTTCCTTCTTCACAGCTGCGTCACTTTTTACAGTGTTTAGAATTCGCCGCTGCTCTTCCAGTGAATAACTGCGGTTAGTCTGAAAGCTGGTGCGCATGCATCGGGAAAGAAGTTTGTTAACGTTGAAACTTGAGTTTTGAAAGGGCGACTCTTTAGTTTGAAGCTTTCCTGGACGGACATTAGCACTCGTACTGCCGGCTGTCCTTCAGAGCTGAGCTGAAACGCACAGCTGTGGGCTATGTGACTTCTGGCGGCGGTGCCTCGCAGCTCTGATCAGGGGGCATTTGCTGTGGTTTGCTCTTTGCTGAAGTCCTGTCCAATCACATGCTGTATTTGCCGGGTTGGGTGGGACTGACGGACGTTGGCTGCTCCACAGTCTCAACGTCTGTCAGATCTTAACATTCACTTCTTAATCAACGACAAAGTAGAAGTGGTCACATGATCACCCTTTTCGGTCCACAGGCGGCTGTCGGTCTATTCATGGATGAGTCATATGAGTGATTCATGTCTCCATAATGTCCACATGGTCAAGACACCTATCAAGGAAAGCAGGACACACAGATGGATTCCGGCTGTAAATCCTGACTTTGAGACATGTGGAATTTGCGCAGAAGTATTAAGAAAATGTTCTAAATCACGAGCGGTCCGAGGTCAATGTGGGCTTTAAGGACACACGCTCACGAGTGATCCACACACACCTCTCAGTGATGAAACGGCTCCTCAGCATGCTGGTATTTATGAAGGCTGAGCTATCGTCCGTTTTGCAGGAATTGGTCATAAACCAAAGTGTTGGACAAACTGGGAGAGTGAGTGTGGCCTAAAGTGAAAAGAAATCCAGTAAAATATGTCTCCTGCAGCTAATGGCTCAGGAATTATGAGCTAAAACAGACAGTGCTTTATAGATAGCGACATGGTGGCACCATCGGCAGGTTTTAAGTACGAAAAAAAACTCGGTTGAGGTGAAAAACGTCTGTTTTTGGTAAAGCTGTGCACTCAGCTCTGATAACAGCTGTATGAGCGCCATGTTTTAATGTCGTTGATCATCATCTGTGATGTGACCACATCGGATATCCACAACACAAAGTCACACATACATCATCATCATTTGGGCTGGTCCTCGCTTTCAAACACACCTACGAAGGACAGTTTGAGGGTTAAGACTTAGATTAAGGTTTAAGTTAGAGTTAGGCTCAGGGTTAGGCTCAGGGTTACTTTTCATGGTTAAAGTTAGGGTAAGGGGCAGGGGAACGCATTATGTTGGTCACAAGTAGTGGCAGTATGATGTGTGTGTGTGTGTGTGTGTGTGTGTGTGTGTGTGTGTGTGTGTGTGTGTGTGTGTGTGTGTGTGTGCAGGCGTCATGTAAATCTATGACTGATGACACAATATAAAGCACTAAGCTGTTAATTTGAGCCTTGCCTGCACTTCATATCGGCTGCTGTGATTTATACGTTTTGTGTGTTGTGTTGAAGGCAGAGAGGAGGGGGGGGTGAGGGGGTGGGGGGGGGGTACGGTGCATGAATAAGTGAAGGAAAGAAGGGCTGACGGAAAGAAAGATGTAATGTCCTCGGACTGAATTAGCTCAGTTTAGGTGCAGTTAGCGGAAACCTGATGTGGCCTGTGTGTGTGTGTTTTCTGCTAAATGTGTGTGTGTTTGTGTGTTTGTGTGTGCATCTGCAGCCACGATGCCTCATGCGTAGCCGTGTGCCGCGCCGCGCCCTGAAGCGCTGAGTTATAGTTTAATCTGTTGCTGCAGCCTCCTGCATTGAAAACAGCCTCACAAATCATAGAACACATCCAGGCGTCAGCTCACCTACACACACACACACACACACACACACACACACACACACGGAGGATGGTTATGTAGGATCATGTGTGTTCATGTGGACCTGCGAGTGTGTGTACAGAATAAGGGGTCAGATCGATCAGGCTCCAGTGATCACAGCGGTGGGGACGTGGAAATGTGCTGAATGTGTGACGCAACATTTGTGAATGTGGAAATTTCTACCTGAGTAGTTCGTGTGAGACGCACCTGCAGTTCTCTGATTATGAGCTCCACAATCACCAATCATGTGTCTGCTGTAGGACGGCTTCCTGTCTTTGTGGCCACGTTCACACCAACATTATCAGTGCACCAAAAACCAAAAAGCAGCCTCATTCATTTCAATGAGCCTCCAGTAAAAACAGGCTGGGCTCTCCACTGTAAAAAGTTAAACCAGGCTGCCATCTGTCATCTGATTGGCATCTGATCCAGACCCCCCTCAGGAGAGACGTTTTCTGCAGCGCTACCTGTGAGGAAGCCTGGTGATCAGACTGAACGGCCGCTTCCTTTAACCTCGTTCATCAGGTCTGACATGCTGATGAAGTTAGCTGCTTTCTGATTGGAAAGGAGAGGTTATAATATTCTGCTTGGCCCCAACCAATCAGCGGTGACTGAGGTATCTGCGGATGTTGGAAGCAGTTAACGTCAACATTGTTCACACCAGAAATATGCTGATTTCAGACAACGTTCATGCTGAACACCACATTTTATATCACCGTTTTCCATGTATGTAGCTACCTGGCCGTGTCGGAAGGTGATCCATCTTACAACGCTCTGATTGGTTGGCAGTCCACCATGTTTGGATGCTGAACAAATCAGAGATGTGAGCGTAAATTCGGAGGTCTGGAACCAGGATAATGAAGAGCTCATTCAACAACATGCTTTGGGTTGTAGTGAGCTTTAGGGCCCCTAGGGGCCGCTACAGGGCTTCAGAATGGTGTTCACTCAAAGCAATTAGACTGAAATGTTTCATGTTAAATGACATTTGGCTTGAATGTGCGTGAAGTGTCAGTTTGTGTGTGTTACTGTGGAGCAGCATGAACATAAATCTCAGCATCAAAGAAACGTGGAAGAGAGTTCAGCTGCCGAAGCGAGAGGATCCAGTGTTTTTGTGGGCTTAATGTCTAACCCCCAGAGAGATGCACAAATGTGCAAAATGGGGTTGGAATGTGCATAATTATATTTGCAAGAGCATAATACGATATTTTATGTATGTGTAATTTTGTACATTTGTAATTTTTTTTCAAATACAACCGCAGCTTGTTTTCATCCCCTCTTTTATTCTTTCCTGCTTTTATGTGTGCAAGTCTTTTCCACTCCAGCAAATGAGCTCCTGTGCCATGCTGAGCCGTGTGTGTGTGTGTGCGTGTGTGTGTGTGTGCGTGTGTGTGTGTGTGTGTGTGTGTGCGTGTGTGTGTGAGTAGTTTGAAGGTGAAATCAGACTCCAATCATGTAAGATCATAAACATCAGTAGCAACAGAAAATATGTGGAAATTTCTAGTGTTTCTCTCGCGAATAGAAACGTGTGAATGCAGAATCAGAGTCACTTATGAACACATGCATCTCATAATACAGGGTTTGTACACATGATTTAAGTCCTTAAGTCTTTTCTGCTCCCAGTTTCTGCATCTTTTGTCTTTGAGCATCATTCACTGTGTGTGCACAGGTGTGCTTTGTGTGTATGTGTGACCTTTTGTGGGGTGTCGGGCTTCTTGTCACAGCAGGTTTATCCCACATCTGCATTTATGGTGTAATAGAGTAGAACGGCGACCTCTTGTGGACAAACAGCACACGCTCTGTCTTGAAAGAAGGCGTCGCGTCAACGTCAGCTTCTGGCAGGTCATAAAACACAAAACAACGAAAGGTTTGGTCAGTAAAAACATGTCAAATCAAACCAAATGGAGGCAGCTTAACTTTGCTTTCCAAGCTAAAATAACTTTAAAAGACGTTGCCGTGCAAGTTACTTCAATGATTACCCACAATCCTTTGCTATGGCTACTCACCTGCAGGCGGCATCGTTGTCTCATTTAGCTGGATTGAACTCTTTAGCTACTTTCCAGCCCGACACCGACGCCCAGCTGTGCCGCAGCAGACTCTTCATGCTGCTCGTTTGAATATCGTCACGGGAAGCTGCTTCGTTGTCATGTCACACAGAAGTCCTGTCTGTCAAAGACAATGTTTCCGGCCGTTCCTCACAGTTTGCAGCTGCAGGGAGAACAATATTTTATTTTCCATCTTGTTCCTCTCTCTCAAACTGTACCTTCAGTGTTCTCAAGCTGAGGAGAAATGTCTCCAGTGTTTATCTCCTGTCCTGACAAAGGCGGATTGTATTTCTTTCAAAAGCGTTTACCGGCAGCCTTTTACTTGATATGAATCCTAAATCCTTGTTGTGACATTTCAATTTAAAATACATGAAAAATAGTTCAGGCTGTCAGCCGGTGTGGCACACAGCAACAGTATTTACACAAAAGGGGACGCTCTTTGATTAAAAAAAGTGCTGCGGCATTCTGGGAAGTGAAGATTGTCAAAATTAACGACAAAGAAAAACGCATCCAGAGGACGCTCGCTTCAAACTTTGAGGCTCTGACTAAAAGATCACAGGATGTCAACACAATCCTTTCATTAGGGACACACAAGGACAACACAGGAGCCGGAGTTTGTGATGACTGTCTGGACTGAAATCAAGAATAATAACTTTTTATTTTAGTCTTACTGTGTGTTGTTCTGGTGTTTCTCTGTAAATTAGTAAACAGTGTTTAGACGAACAGTGAGGCTGGAAATCTTCTACATTTCATGAAAAGACCAAACAACGGTGTGTTAGTTGGTTTCAGTAGTTTGTCTCCTGGATGGATAAGGATGATCTGAAGGAAATTATTTCACATTATCAACAAATCAGATGCATATGGCCTCATATAATCTGCACACTTCCATCTTAAACACTCAGCTCGGGTCTGCAGTCGTGAAGGTCTTCGGATTCTCTTTCCACACAGACTCCAGGATCCCTCAGCGACTCTTCGCCCCTGCAGCACTTCGTAAAGGGATTAAATACACGAGTGCTTGGCTCTGCTGAAAGGTCAAACTGAGGCACTAATGCTCAGTTTGTTGGTTTTCTGATATGTGAAGTGGGTCCAGAGGCGGGAGGCTCACCGTCCTCTCCACAGACGACACGGTATTGATTTTTCCTGTAAAGACCCACAACCAGCCCTGATCAAGGTGAGAGGGAGCAGCCAGGTGTAGGCACGGAGAATGACTACAACATCAAAATCAGCTCTATAATAGGATGTATGTCGAGAACTAATCGCCCAGAATATATGTCGGGATTTTGGTTTTGGTGGCAATTACAGCACAGTGTCCTGTAGCTCAGAGACCTTTTTTAATCGTTCAGTCATGCAGTTAAATATCAACGCTGAAGCTGAACAAAGAACCAGTCTTGATTTTTCCTTCTAACTAAACAAATTGGCTGCATCTAATTAATCTTATTACCAACTAGTTAAGTGATTATTTTGTTAAATCAGTAACGCCAACAATTTAATCAATAAAGTGACAAAACTGATGAAGGGCTGTAAGAAAGTTAGCAGAGCCTTAAAGCAGTTTGATCAAATGCAGACAGAAATGTCCATAACTTACAGAAAAGATGCTTTAAACATGTTTTATTCCTTTACTTGATAACAAATTATGATCATTTCTGAAAGAGTTTTGAAAGCTCCCGTCCTTAGGCTTGCCAGTAATGATGGATCCATACGTTATTGTTGATAAATGTCAAGAGTGATCTAATAAGCATGATTGCAGTATACTCACAGAACCTCCGAGGGACTCCAGATGCTTAATTACAAACCAAAAGCTAATTATTAGCATATGAAGTGAAATGCCACTTCAGATGTACAGAGCAGCTGTGGAGGTGGCAGCGTCGGCTGTGCCAGCTGTTTAAAAATGGTCTTTGTGCTGTTTCTGTCCCCTCTTGGCGTCGTGTTCTGCAGCTCTCAGTAACAAGATTAGATGAGGATGGACTCCACAGAAAGGTCAAACCAGGGAGCGAAAGGTTCTGTTTGATTCAAGTCAAGTCAAATTTGCTTCTAATGTGCTTTTAACACAACAGAGTTTGTCCCTGAAGGCATCACAGAGCAAAGGTTGACATGAATACTGATGGTACAAAGTGTGCAGATGTGTAACGGTGACAGAGACGGTGGATGTGATTTACAGATACTTCTCAGTGACATGTGTGGGCATGCATTCCTACAGGTTATTTGACAGAAGCTGCCATTACTGAGGGCAACTACAACATGATGAATTCAAATGTCCAGCAAAAGCTAGTGGGTTAGCATGCTAACATTCGCTAACTGACACCCAAAGTTGGGCAAGCTTGAACAAACAATGCCAGTAGATGGAGGGTCAGGGGATCAAATCCGAACCAAACTTCACAGAAGTCATCCACTCGTTGTTGAGATTCATCAGTACAAAACATGGTGGATGAAGAGCGAGCCGATCACCGTCTGTCAGATGTCCAGACATTTCACTCTGAACCAAGAAGAATTCATCGTCTGAGGTCAGAGCCGCTCTCATCGTGTGAATATGCAGAAACACAACCTGCTGTCGAGCTGTGGATGATGAATACACATGAAAGTGGGGTCGCGGCGGTGGCGTGTTTGGTATTAATATGGATTACTCGATCACGTGTGTGGGAATGAGGTTATTGAATTTAATGCAGTGAGTAAAGTGTTTAGGCAGTGAAAGACTTCTCATTGAAATGGCAAAGCCTTGACCTTTCTGGATGCATCTGATTAGTGTCGGCTTCACTTTATCAAAGGTGTGTGTGTGCATGTGTGAAGGGGGTGGCAGCGCATTGAAGGTTGTACAACCAGAAAAAAATACAAAAAGATACATTGAAACTGATAATAATCAGTTTGTCAAGATCTGAATTATTAATGCACGAAAGCTCCTGACAATCAGATTTACTACTGTTTACATGAACGTGAACACATTAAACATGAAAACATGAACTGTAGTTGACGTGCCAGTGGTACCAAGCATGATTCATCGATGGAGTCGTACTTCATTGTCTTACGTTGGGTTAAGACAGGGAGGCTTTGCTAATGCTATTGTCCTTATTTCACCAGGATTCAGCTCTGTGAAGCTAAGAGCAGCTGCAGAATCAGGTGACAGCTGTCAGTGTCACTTTGAGTTCACGTTGTCACCTGATGCATCGTTATTATAAAATTATCAATTACAGCGGCTTTAAAGCTGCAGTAAGAGTTATAGAAAGTTTTGGCCACTTGGGGGCAGCAGAGCAAGCTGGAAACAAAACATCAGCCTATCGGCTTTTGAGGTGAATACAGCAAACCTGCTGGCAAACAATCACCTTTTTATACATTCAGCAGACGCAGAGCAACAGTTTGTTCAATATTAATATTTGGTTATTTAGCTGCTAGATGTTCCAGATGTTTCCTCATGACCTACTCAGCTTTGTCTGTCGGCTTTTTGGTGCCGGGCAGGTACGATGCGGCGACTTTATCAGAACTTTTTCTCTGAAAGCAGCTGCCTGAAACAAGGTGGTGGATGTGAGGAGCTGCAGGCTGGAAAACCATTAAAACCAGCCATAACGGAGTAAAAGGCTCTGTGGAGCTGTGGAGGCTGCAGAGTGTGGCCATGATTCTCTGTGGGTTTGTCACTACAAGCAAACTGTTCACATGAACCCTTTGTGATGTGGAACAGTCTCATTTGATCTGTTGTTAATGTAAAGCAGTGCTGGTAACTAAAGCTTAAAGGCTTTCAAATGCTGGACTGTCAGGGAAGCGTTTGTGTCCCTGTGTGGGACTGCAAACACCATCGCTCTGTTTTGACTCCCCACTAAAAGCTTTCGGAAACTTTCTGGCCACCCACGCTCGGCCGAGACGGCACATTTAAATTTGACATTTAGCTCGTCATTCAGAGCCGACGGCAGAAGATGCTGCATCACTAGAAACACAGGCAGACGCATCTGTGTTATCATCGTTATCTACGCGAGCCGCATTGTTTTCAAATAACATGAACACCAAGAGGAACTCACGTAGGCCCTCCCCCGAAACAACCACCCACCACGCTTCAAATGTCAGTGAAATGTGTGTGGAATCAGCCGGTGTGGGCCACCCGCCGCTCCGCCAAAACATTTCTGAAAACACATTAATGCCCTCAGTTTGATTTTGGAGTAATGTGCTAGACGGTGCTTTCCACTGCCATCATCATAACATCCACCGAGAGAGCGTCTCTGAGGCTCATCCAGTCGAGATCCACACACTCACAGAAGCATTTTGAAGTTTATATTGATTCTTTTCTTTCGTTTCTCATCAGTCTGTATCAAACCTCCACAGTCTGCTTTTATTAGTGAGTAAAATTCGAGCTTTCAGTGTGCTCCAGCCTCCCTGCGGTGGGACGTTTCGCACAGTGGCTGCACACAGGAACACAATGACGTATTTCCATGGAAAAAGAAGGGAGGCGGCGTCGGCGCCTCAGCGATGACGATCCCGTGATCACAGATGATCAGCTGGAGGAGGAGGAGACCCTAAGTTATTCAAACCTTAAACTTTTGATGGGTTTTCCGGTTCCACGGCTCCTCTTCGTATCATATGATTTCTGACTAATCAGCTGAACGTCAGCATGTGTTTTTCGGTTGAAAATTCCCCCTTAACGAGGGGCCTCTTAACGAGGCGCCTTAACGAGCTGTTCCCGGCGCGCCGTTGTCAGCTTCGGTCTGTTGACTTCGCAGGCTGTCGCCCTCACGCTGCTGCTGACAGCTCGTCGCAGCCCGGGTGCTGCTCACATGTCAGCGGAGGGGAGATCGGCCCGGAGCGGGAGGATTTTCCTGCTGTCTCATCACATTAAGCCACAGACACTTCGATGACACCTGAGGACACATTTAGGAAGGAACTGTTTCCGTCAATACTGGTACATTAGAGTTACACTGGTTTTAATCAGTGTTGGGCTTCAGAATTCTTCTGTTCTGACTTCGTCCATGATAATCAGTTTAAGATGCTACATGCTAAAAGCTGCTCATCTCTAGTTTCACACAGCTGGTCTGTTTGTTGTCGTAGCTACGCAGCTTCAACAGGTAAAAGCTTCATAGAACTGTATGAAAAAAGTAGAATTCGTTTAGAAATTATGAAAATAAATACGTCGTTGTACAATCACACCTCAAAAGAAGAACTAAACAGCTGGCGGATGAACGGCTCGACTGTGGCTACAATCAAACACAGTCCGTCTCAAACTGAAAAGACTTTCGGCTCTCATGAGGAGGAAGTTCGTCCTTCCAGGAAAGCTCCTTCACAACGATGAAAAGAAATTTGGCCCAGATGTGTAGAAGAGCCGCTGTAAATGTAAAAGCTTTCTGAGGAACTTGACGGCCATCGAGGGCGGAGATTATTCATTTAAAACGATTTAGAAATTACAGATTCGTGAAGGAAAATATGCCAGCGTGTCTTTGTCCTGCCAGCTGTCCTGTCCATCCAAAGTGGAAGAAACCGGCTCCGGCCAGCCAGCATTTATGGGTGTGTGGTGCAAGGAAACACTCTGACGTGATAGACGTGATTGACATACACACACACACACACACACACACACACACACACACACACACACACACACACACACACATTACATTACATACACTTATATTCATGTCCTGGAGACTCACCCTAACCATTACCATAACCATCACTTAACCCTTACCCTTACCTTAACCTAAGTCTTCACCATAAAATTTAATGATTCATGTTATGGGGACAATCTTTTGTCCCTGTAAGTCCCCACAATGCGACTGTGTAAGCAGATTTGTCCCCACAACATGCTTAATACACGTCCACAAACACACACAAAGAGTTCATGCTGGTGGCTACAGTCATGTATACAGCAAGTAACTGCTTCATCCCACTTCTTACTGTGTGTGTGTGTGTGTGTGTGTGTGTGTGTGTGTGTGTGTGTGTGTGTGTGTAGCCATGTATTACTGATGTGGGGACATAAATCCATTTACACAGTCACATTGTGGGGAGTTGCCTAACCTGTGGGGACGAAATGCAGGTCCCCATTTAGGGAGATGACTTGGGTTAGTGTGAGGTTAGTGAGGGTCAGGCTCAGGCCAGCAGTGGTTATGGTCTCCAGGAAATGAAGTCTATGTAATGTCCCCAAATGTGATGAAAACTTAACGTGTGTGTGTGTGTAGATCCCTGTGATAACAAAGGCGAGCTTATCAGTCGCAGCATTTTGAAGTGGAGAAGAAACGGAGAGACGGATCTGTGTTTCAGTGTGTTTGATTCCTACCAACAACTATTCAACCAGCAGACAAACCGTCATTGTTCTTCTCCTGCTCTCTGATGTCCTGCCTCCTCTTATTCAGAACCCCGCTTTGGAGGAGGAATTCAATTTAAACTACACACGGCCGCGGACATTTGGTTTGCAGACAGGTTTTTGCAGTGGCAGAAAAATCCAAATTAGAAGCTGGAGCAGCATAACGACACACAGCAGCGATGGGAGCTTACAGGAAGACACCAGCTGGATGTGGTGAAGGGAAATGTTTGCGAATCTGCTGCACTTTCTGTGTATGAGATGTAAACACTTGCAGTTATGTTCCTCTCAGGGTGTCTTCTTTACATTATTTATATATCCTAATGAATCCGTCCTTGTTTCCTGTCTGATTTTAATTAATCTTCAGCATAATTTCATCCAGTGTTTATGGGCTCAGGACGTAACTGCAGATATTTTTCAGCATTGCAAATCTTCCATTATTGTGCTCATAGTCGTCAACATAATGTACTGAAACTCTGTTACTGTCAGTTTTATTAACTGCTTCCCACTCGCTGTGTTCACACTCATGCTGCTTTTCTGTATCCTGGTGTTACTGATCATTGTTTGCTAATAATGGGGGTCGGGGGTGGTGGTGGGTGAAATAAGTCCCTTGTAATGCCTCAGATGTTCGGTTCAGTTAGTACAGTATCGGTGGATGTCGGTCTGCTGTGTTTTCTGTTAATTGATGTATGATGGATAATTTGATGGTCCAAGTTTCCAACATGAAAGAACGATATTTGACCACCAGTGGACATTTCCTGTAAAGGGTGATGGAATTCTTTAAAGGAAGGGTTTCTGCTTATGGTCGAACATAAACTGACTGGAGATGGCTCCTTTAGCAGTTTATTTATTGTGCGGCGTTCCTTTAATTATATTCATTAGGATCTTATTAAAGGTGCAGATACAGAATCCTGCGAGGATGCATCTGGAATGCACCAGAACACTGACAGCTGCGGGTGGAGGTTGATGTATTGTGAGTGTGGCGGTGCTGGTTTTGGTTCATTAACATGGCGGCCGGGTCACAAACTGAAAACATTTTAGGCAAGAAAAGGCAACGTAGGAACAGAATTTGATTCACATTTTAGCAGCACTGCGAGGTTTGATCTGATTTCCACAGTCCTGTTGCGTCGCGCTGGATGCACTCATTTGCATTAAGTTGAGGTCAAGTCACGATTATGCAAATTCTGACACAGTGACTGGTCCTTGAACACACCGTGCCGTATCCATCATGCTCCATGCGGCCTGATCCCCTGCTCTGGATAGAAAATGAATGAGATCCATGGGCCTGGCATCCGGCAGTGGATCCAGTGTGTCTGTACCTCGAGAAGATGAGACGACCAGCTGCACCTGTGCCCACCTGTAAGCGTGTCACGCGGTGTGTAATTCATTTGGGCTTCTGTAGGTGGCGCTTTGTTCTCAGTCGTGCTTGGTTGTATTGTGCGAGCTAACTCCATTCTCTTTTGTTCTTCCACAAGCTTTCTGTCTTTTTTCAGCCTTACTGGGTCTCTGTCATGTACGCACTGATCTTTCATCTGGCACTGAACCTTTCTCACACACACACACACACACACACACACACGCACACACACACATGAGACGACACTTTATTAGTGCCTCGCTCAGCCATGTTCTCGCACACACAGACACACACACATCAATACACTTACATTTCCTTTTTCTCTCCTTTATTTCTTCTCTCACACCTTCTCACCTTACGGCAATACCCAGAATCCATTGCTTAGAAGTCAAAAGGTTACCCGCCGCCCACCCATCTCTCGCCTTCATCTCCGGGGAATTCTCCGGAGGAAAAAAAAAAAGGTGTCATTTCAGCACTGAAGGCTGTCGAGCTGCACATTAAGAACATTAAGTGAAGTTAATAGACAGGTGTAATTCTCCAGACGCCGATGACATCATTGGTCAAATTGGTTTGGAAAAATTTCATTTAATTCAAAATTGCTGTGGAAGTTCCTTCATCCTGCTGGTTATTTAACAGAAAATAACATAAAATGGCCGCGCAGGTTATGATGGAGCACCCTCATCTGGAGAAAGAGGGGACATAATTAAGAAGTGTTGCCCTTTAGGGCTAATTATATAAGCTTGGTGAAAGAGAGAAGGGAGGAAGAGGAAAAAGAGAGGGTGAAATGAAGAGAGAGGAGGGAAAGAGGCAAAGGGAAGAGGGATAAAGACAAGTGACGTAAAGATGATGCTAAAATGAATTAAGAGAAAGATACTAAGTGTGAGCGAAAAAGAGAAAATATTATAAGAGAAAGACCAGAAATGGAAGAAAAAAGCAAAGGTGTGATGGAGAAATGGAATAGGGACAAAAAGAGAGGTGGAGGAGGATGACAGTGTTGTAAAGTCCGGACAGAGAAAATAAGAAGAAATGAGTGTAGATATGCGGTGATAAAGTGCACGAAAGAAGATTAAAATGTAGGAAAACAAAGAGAGAAAAGTGCAGGATGGAGAGAAACAGGAGAAGAGAGGAAAGAAAAAGGTAAAGAGATTAATAGAAATTAACCTCTCGAAGTCGATTGGTTGTTCGGTCAGAAACACATGAACAACCTCAAAACGCTTCTTCAAAAAACAGGACAATGACAATCGAATCCGTCTCAAATCCGCGGTTCAAGAAAAAAACCTTTGTTCCACGAACCTGAATAATTTACCGCCTTTAGTTCGAGCAAAATGGTGGCAGCATGCGACCACAGTTGTACCAGCCGGCGAGGGCACAGTTCCAGCCATGGCTCTCGCTTCAGAAACCCTCACTTGAAACATCTTCGGTATGTGCTGTGGTCTCTCTGTGCAGTAAACAGCTCGGCCACTTAATATTTGATGTGGTGTTTTTGTGTCTCTGCAGCCTTTGCTTGTAGCCGCTTACGCTGGGTCGAGGTTAGGGAGCCGGGAGAGAGAGCATGCTTTATTAAAATTTATGTTCCACTTTCAAAAGGCCCCCAGAAGCCAACCAAGCATGGCTGCTAACTAGCAGCATGTTTTGTCCTTTGATGACCTTTGTGTGTTGGAAGAGTGAGCTGGCAAGAAGCTAAACTGCACTGAAGCTATCAGGATTCTCCCAATACTGCACCAGGATTCGTGTCTCCGAGGTGACAGCGAACTCATCCTTCTTGATGCTGATACGAGCATCTCATGCACCTCGTTTCCAGCTGTTAGCTGCTAACAGCCCGGGGCCAGCCCAGACCTCCAGCAGCGAGTCCCTGGCGCATGTCATGTCAGCAGCTGAACATGCCTGTTAAACTTCAGAAGAAGAGTTCAGTCAGAAGGTAAATATGCCTCCAAATGTGGGTTACTGTGACACAGAGAACTGTGTTGTTTTTAGCTTCAGTCTACTGCCAAACACCGCAGAGAAGCGCTAGCTGGCCAATTAGCTCGCAGGCTCGTTCAGCCAAGGCAAACCGCTCATCAAATGTGTTTCCATCAATGTGTTACTGTGCACATTTTGAAGTATCGCATTAGAGATTGATGGAAACAGCAAAATTGGAAAAAAATGTGCTAATTTGCAATGAAAGTTTCGTGGTTTTTGCCTTTTTTGAAGAGTTAAGGGGCTCAATGGGAGACTTTCTGATGTAACGAAGACTTAGCGGAGGAGGAAGAGGAGGAGAAGAAGAAGCTGTTTAAGCATATTACAACGATCTGCTGTAACTTTCCTCACATTAATGTATGAAACAAACAGAAATGTCATTTTTCTGTGATGGATCAGTAAGAACTGTTTCTGGTCGTTCTCTCAACAATCGCTGCTAGCTGTCGTGTAGAGGGAGCTGGACGGGTACGTCACGCGCTGCCAGGCTACGTGATTGGACTCAACTTATTTTTGTCAGTTTGTGTTTTGTGTCCACCGGGACTCTACCAGCCCTGGACGGCATCCTTGTCTGACGCCTCCCAAGGTCTCTTCCAGGGAGCATTTCCTTGCTCTTCCCACATACTTATTAGTTTGTGCATCACAAGGGCTTGTTTAACTCTGCTTAACGCAACAGATATTGAATCTTAATGATTGATACTGTATGAAACTCTAAATCACAGTATATCTTTTTTAAAATACCTCTCAATTGTAAGTAATTATAAGTAATTGCATTCTGTCACCATGCAGGAAGAAGTAAAAGAACATGTTCTTCCTCCTCTTCATCCTCTTCTTTTGGTTGCTCCCTAATTACAGATCACCTCAGTGGATCACCTGGTTCTACCTCGCTGTGACCTGCATATTTGATTTGGCGTAGGCTTTTTATGCCAGATGCCCTTCCTCACACAGCCCTCGTCGTGTATCCGGGCTTGGGGCCGGCACTTATGAATACACTGACTTCCCCGGTGGCGGGGGAGAAACCCAGGGTTCGGTATCTTTGCTCAAGGACACCTGTGATGGGGATATGACCTGCTCTACCTCCTGAGTCAGCCGATCCCTTCTTCTTATTATTAGATCGAATTACAATATGCGATGACCATCTTAGTGCCTGTGTAAGCAGCACCAAAGACACCCAGCTGAACACAGTCACTGCGTTCTCAGTTTTTGTAAAAGTCACTGCTGGGACGCCCTTGAGCAAGTCACTCAACTCCCGAACAGCTCCCGCGGAGCTGCTTACCAGCCCGACAGCCTGTGGTTGTACCTGGACCTGTCATCTCCAGGCATGCATGTGAGGCGGGATGGTTCTGGACACAAGGACCTCATGAATAAATACTGGTTAAATAAGTAATAAGCTTCATGCTGAAAGTTTAACACTGCTGTAATGTGGGTATTGGCAGCGAAAGAGGGACACTGGTTCCCAGTTCTGTTTGAGACATTAGTTCATAGCCGGTTCTCAGTGGAGTCCACTTACACCAGGCTGAAATAAGAGGATGAATTATTAAGTACACCCCGAGAAGTAGAAACAATTTGAACTGCTGCTGTGTTCAATCTGCACCTCCGAGAGGAAGAAATCCACTGGATCATGTATCCACGAAAAACCGGACGAAATGTCCAAAGAGGGAAAGCAGAATTAGTGAACGTCAGTAGATAAAGGGTGAGTGAATCAGACACAAGGAAGCAGGAGATTTAAGAGAAGATGAAGACTGAAGTCTTGGTTTGGGATCGCTCAGCTTTGGTTGCGCTTGGTTTCTCTTTGTTCGACCCCCCCCCCACCTTCCTTCCTTGTGGACCTTCTTGCTCTTTACGCTCACTCACCTTGACCTCGTGCGTCTAACGTTGCTGCGGATGGGTTTACAGTGGAGTTACTTTAAGACTTATTCTGCCGTTAAAGGGTCCTGACTGTGTGAGACACTGAGAACAGCGACATGTTGTTGGTATTTGATGCTTTGGGATTGATGTTTACCTGTTCGTTGTCCTCTCTGAGTAGAGTGACATTGCTGTACCCTGTGGGTGGATCAGAAAACGCTCATAAAGTTGCCTTTGTGAAATTTTTACTTTGTTTAGTGAGTCAGGTTGTTTCAGAGGACACCTGTATACCAGGTCTCCTACACACGGTTTTATTTAAGGGGAGACTTTTGAGTTCTCTCATATAACCTGCTGATTTTTGTGATTTAAGAACAGCAAACCGAACGCCATGAGCTGTTTTTATTGGGATGACTAGAAATTTTGAAGTTTCACTAAATCAATGCGAAACAACACCGTCTGAGTATGAAGATAACAGTAAGTGTAAGAGCAAAGAGTGATAAAAAATGATCATTTCTGCGTGTGTGTTTCGGGTGAACTGACCCTTTAACTGAGGGCGCGGTGGTGCAGAGATGAAGCTACTGTAGTTTTGTACTGTAGCTCACGTTGGCTTTGTTTCATCAGCTCTTTGAACAGTTTTGACAGTGGGAAATGATGTGGCCTAACCCCTTCACTGCAGCACAACAGAGGCGCAGTTGCATAGTGTGTGTTTCTTTGTGCATCTATGGAAATGAACCAGTGTGTGTGTGTGTGTGTTCATATGACTCGACACAGCCTCGCTTCAGTGCGCTCTGCAGCAACACACACTCTCCTCCTTCGCCCTCTTTACACAGCGTTGGCTCTTCCTCGCTTGAATAAACCCCGTTGTTCTTGTTTTTGTTGTTGTTGTTGTTGTCTTGGTGAAGCAAACGTGGTTGTTGGGATTAATTGTGACCACAAACCAAAGGCTTTATTTGTGCGGTGAGAGGCTGACAGGTGGCAACAATAAAAGCAGTTACTCACTAAAACACACTGTGTTTATCCTTCAGGTTTAACAAACGTGATGGATGCATTTTCTGTTAAAACTCCTCCAAAGCTGATTTTTCTGAAATGTCAAACATTTCTAACTAGCTGTCCGTCATTGCAAAGAACCAACCTTTGGAGAAGCGTGATCTGGTCACACGTACCACACAGCCATCACACTGTGAGGAAATGTTGTCTTCACCACTTGAAGCGTTTTTCCTCTTCTGCCACTGAAAACTGTCGATTCGTTAGCAAGATTGTTAGCAGCCTAGCTTTAAGGCTGAGCTGTCCGTTGATTGGTCGGTCCAGTCCATAAGTCCAGAGTGAGACACAGCGAAGGAAATTTGGTCCCCAGAAGATAAAATCGTCTGATGTTCTTTTCAGTAAACATGAAGGTTGTGAGGAGCAGCTACAGCGACTTAATGCGACATGTTCAACAACACATCCACAGTCAACAACAACAAAACATTGACTCCTGCTGGTCTCACACACTTCTCGTCATCATTTTTTAGCATTTTTTTGTGCTGCTGTTTTTCATGGATGTAGCTTGGGTGGCTAGCTGGCTGTGTAGGAACATCACCGCCTTGACCTTTTACAGTTTGGCCTTTAGTTTTCTGGTGTTTGATGAGCATTGCAGCCACATGAAGATAACTCTGAACGTGCCGGCTCGATGTCAGAGCAGAGGACGTGGAATCCCATGTCTGATAATCAGGATTAGGTACCTTAAAAACAACCAAGGGCAAAACCTTATTTATTAAAAATTCATGAAAGATATTCATGTGTTTCCTGTCGATAGTACAGAGTTAAATCTTGAGACATCTGCTCAGGAAAGTTGTCCTCAGACGCCTCGTGAAGCGCTGACACTCAGTGACTGATGAACTCCAGTTAATGATGTGTTTTTTCCACATGGCTGTTTGGTGTTTGGGTCCAGGGTCTGCTGACATTTCCAGAAAACTTTTAAGTGTTGCTTCACAGACTTGCTGCAGTGAATTGTGGGACACAGCAGCTCATATCATAGAGGGTTATGGGATGGTCAATCATCCTGACACCTCTGGTATTGTTCCTGTTGGCGGTGTGTGTGTGTGCACGTGTGTGTGTTTATGTATATGTGTGGATACATGTGTGTTCAATGGAATGACTGAGAGAGAAAATATGTGAGTGTGTTATGTGTGTGTGTGGGTGTGTGCTGGATGTAGTGACACAATGATGGAGAGGCCCAAATGTGTGTGTGTGTGTGTGCGTATGTGTGTTCATGTGGCTGTGAGTGTATCAGTGCGAAACAGTGTGGATTGTCTGTGTGCATGTGTGTGTTATGTGCAGGTATGTGTGGCTGCACTTAAATTCAGGACACGCACACACAGTATTTTTGCAGTTATTTGTTGGTGTGTGACAGACACACGTCCTCGTGTGCTGTGTTGTGCTGCACTTCATTTGTTGACCGTCCTTTTTCACGCTGTTGTCCGTGTGGTGAAATAAACACTGCTTGTGTTTGTTTTATTGCTTTTATTACCTCCACCAAGGACCTTATGTTGCTGGCGCAGTTTGTTGGTTCGTTCCACAGACTGTAGGAAACATGGACGTAGTCTCTGACGTCAGCCACAGGTTTCTAAAGAGCCATCGTGAAGCTCAGTGAAGCCCGCCGGCGCCATGTTGGCAGCGTCTGACACCACCAAACTCCCAGCTAATCCAGAAATGGGCAAAGAGGTGGAGCTGAGGCGGCTGAATGAAGCCTGGTTGCTGAAATTTAGCGGGTTAGCAGCTAGCTGCGGCTAGTAGTTGCTAGTGGTCATGCCCACAATTATGCAGAAGTTCAAGCCTTAATTTGATTTAAAGGAGTGAATTATATAAAAATTCACCCCCTCTACAGTTCTCATGAACAGAGAAATTAACTATAGAGGGTTGAGTTGGCTTCAGTTTTTAGCCTTGGAGGTTGCTGCTTGGTTTGGTTGTCTTTTTATTTACAGCTTGAATTAAAAACAAACTACAGCCCCAATTGTCTGGAAACTTTGTGGAAAGGTGCAACATGGTACAAGGAAGAAGCCTTTGGATTTTGGCTCTGAATCACAAGGCGGAAACACAAATTACTTCTCACCTTTGTTAACATTGTACGATAGGGTATTTAGCTCTGGTGGAGTAAATATCATGCATCTAAAAATCCAGAGGGTTGTAGAGTTCAGTAGTAACAAAACATAGCGAGCTGTAGAAATGCAGTGACTCCATATCACAGTCCACGTTCAGCAGCAGTAATCCTCAGAGAGCAGTCGAGATGGAGCACTGTGGCAGTGGTTTCAAGACAGAACCAGAACAATTATGCTTGCAGATTTGCATCTCACAGAAGAGCAGTCTGTCGACCTCTCTGAGTGTCCGTCTCATTTCCTGTGACCTACAGCTCGACATTATATTTCCTTTCTGACGTGTGGGCGCTTCCAGTTTTCCTTCAGCGGTTTGAGTTGTTATAAAACACCAGTTCTGCATTCTGTCATTTTATCATACCAAAGATGAAAGCGTCCTCTGGAAACAGTGCTCAGGTTGTGTTTATCGTCTGGGTGGTGTGTATCTTAGGACGCCTCGCGTGAGCTCTCCAGGCTCAGCTGCGCTCTGAGCTGAATGCCATCATCGCATACAGACATGTTAGGCATTAGCATGTTGGTATGCTCGCTGTATATGCTTCCCCTCCTTCCTCCCTCACTCCTCTTCATTCAGGATGTTTATTGACATTTTTCCACAGAACATAGGGCTCAGCTTGGCCTCCGGTTGCTATAGCAACAACAACCAAGTGTGGCTTGATGGAATAATGTCGGCTGAAGCTTAAAGGTTATGGGATTTTGGATATAAATGTAGCACCAAACAAATATTTGATATGTAAAGATGCGGTGAGCCTGTCCAGCTGCATGTGCATGTCAGAGCATATGAGGCCTCCCCATGTTCACAAAGGGGCTCGGACAGAAAACGGAGCAAATTTTTGCCTCATGATACCAAAGTTTGATAGCTTGTGTTTCTTAAAGTAAGTCTTTACTGTACGTTAGCTGCAAGCTAGCGCACGCCGGCCTGCGCTGCGGGTGTGTGCGTCTGTGCTCAGCTCAGCCTCTGACTGACCTCAGCGCTGCTTCTTTCTGTTGTTTCCCTCCAGTCTCTCTTCTTTTCCCCATCTCCTCTCTGCACGTTCATGAAGTGGAGGTCGGCACCTCCGCGGCTCGCTGCAGCAGACGGTTTGAGAAGCGAGAGTGAAGATAAAGAGGTCGGAGGTCAGAGCAGAATCTGGTGTGATTCCGGGTGTTTATTCCTCCAGAGCTCGCCGGCGCTCAGCAGCTGTCTGTTAGCGAGCAGCGGCTCTGTCTCCCTGCCTCAGCCGGTCCTCCCCAGACAACTCTGCAAAACTCCAGAACATATTCACAACTCGAACTCTGCGAATTAAGAGTTTATTTCAACCAAACCACAGACGGTGATTGTTGTAACAGTGGAGAAACAAACCAAGACGGTTTTGGTGAGTTTCGTTTTGCTTCTGTTGATTTTGAATGTGTTTTCTGATGAGCTGCGAGCAAAAATGTCTGTTTATGTCGATGGAGTCTGGTGACTGTCTCTGGTTGGGGGAGAGGTTTGGCTGATCGATGCGCCCATTTGTTTTGGTCTGTGGTGCTGGTGCTCTCCTGCAACATCAAGTGGCACTGAATGAACCTGTAATGAAAAAATGACGTCCATCAATCCATGAGTTCACTCAAAACTTCCACACGCAGGCCGTACAGGCAGCACTATAGGCAAGCAGTGTGTGTGTGTGTGTGTGTGTGTGTGTGTGTGTGTGTGTGTGTGTGTGTGTGTGTGTGTGCGCATATGTAATAATGGTAAATAGATAAATGTTTCTTGTTTATAATGTGGAAAAGAAATTGCCACCATATATCATTGTTTAAACATACACTGTAAACACACTCGCACATAAAAATGCATCCACTGTGTACACACAGGTCCATTGTAATTAAGTGCTGAGGTATTAAAGTGCGTATCTACACACAGACACACACACACACACACACACACACACACACACACACACACACACATAAAAGCACAGATAAGAGAGCAGCTGTGGTTTTATATGGGTGAAAGTGATTGGACTAAAACACATTAAGAAAAACAATGACACTAGCATACATACTCATAAACACACACACACACACATTCATGCACAAAGAATGCATCAAACACACACACACTCGCCGAGACTCGTATTAGTGTCTGCTTTTATGATTGTGTGACACCACTAAAAGGCACACGCACACGCGAACAGCAGGCGAGCATAAGGCTGTTTATTGCTGGCAGTTTTATGGAGACGCTCCTGTCCTGTCATGTAGAAACCAGAGAGGATGTCGTGAGTGAATGTCTCACAGTCAGAATCTCCTCCTGCTAACAGGGGAAAAAAAAAAATAACGATTTCCACACAGTGAAATAATCTAAGAGAGTAAAAGTGAAGGAAAAGTTTGCCTCTGATGTCTCTGCTCCTGGGTGGAATGTTTTCATATCTTTGCTGCATAACGTTTCCTGTCAGACACCCACTGAAACAAACCCCCTCCAGGAAACAGTCAACAAAAAGCACAACGTTCTGTGGGGGGGGGGGGCACACCGAGCGGTTTCAGAAATGGCAGATGTATAAATTTTAAAGGTCTTAAGAACTTCTGGAAATGTCATCTAGATGGAGACAAAATAAATGCTGTGCTGTGGTTAAATGCCATTAAAGAAAACCCCTTCACGTGACATCCTTTGTCTTCTTGGTGTGTTTTTATCTAATATACCTGTGATTTAGCTTAGCATAATGTTGTCTTTTCATGAATCGGTGGATAAAAGAAAATACAGAATACCACCAGCCTTATTCTAACTCTCAAATGGATTGATTTGATTCCTAGAAAATGTCCAGTAAGGTTTGTAATTTAGCGCTTATTGTATGGAAGGTGAAGAGTGTTCATTTGGAAATGACGGAGAAGTGAGTTTTTAGAGCAATTTCCTAAAAACATCTTACAAAACAAATGAAAAAATAATATGGAAATAATTATGGAATTATATTTTAATATTTTTTGCATGTGTTCAACTGGCTGCCTAACAGTCATTTCCAGGAACGAATAGCAACTAAGTGACCTGCGATATGAAGTGTCCTCAGCATCAAGAGTTGTTATTTTTGAGAAAGTGAAGTAACAGTACCACAGATGTGTCAGTCAGTACATGTGTTACATGTTAACAGACAGTAAACTGTTCATGTGGAATATTTTCTAAAGTAAAAACCAAATATTTTTCATCACGCGTGATTCGATGCCACTGCAGAAGGTGTCGGAGAGGAAACGTCGTTTTGGTGTACCGGCCCTTTAATGCAGCTGTTTTATTCCATGTGTTGTTGTATTCTGTGATACGTTAAATATTAAACCACCTCTGTCCTCACTCTCTGCATCGTCCGTCGTCTCCATGGAGACACCAACCCAACATCCGTCAAATGTCCGTCAGTTTGACCAAATGAACGCTCCGTCCTCCTCTTCCCCCTCAGTCACCTGTGCCTCCATCTTTTCGTTCGCTTCCTTCCTCCCTTCTTCTTTGCTCTTTTTCTCCTCTGGCTTTCTCTCCCGTTCCTCCTCTTCTCTTTTGTCTTCATTTCTCTTCCCCTCTTGTCTTCTTCACTTTTTAATCTGTCCCTGCTCCTCTGTTATCTTCTGTCCTTGTCCTCACCCCTTTTATTCTCTTGTCCCTCTCTCTTCTTCTGCCTCCTCCTCGACTCATTTTGTCCTCTTATCTCCATTAGTACACTTCAGTGTGTGTGTGTGTGTGTGTGTGTGTGTGTGTGTGTGTGTGTGTGCAGCTACTGTATGTATTTACCTGAATTTAAATTTTGCTACATAAACAGGATTTATAAATATTTGTGGAAGCAAATATGCATGCATAAGCAGTTTGTGTGTGTGTGCGTGGGTGTGTTTGTGCGTGTCTTTGTGTCTGTGCATGCGTGTGTGCAGGGACAGCGTGTCATGACTTTGCATCCAATTGCCTCATTAAAGTATTTAGTCAGGTCTTTATTTAAGCATAAGTTTGCTGGAGCTAATCCTGTTAAAAAACATCCTCTGTGTGTGTGTGTGTGTGTGTGTGTGTGTGTGTGTGTGTGTGTGTGTGTGTGTGTGTGTGTGCTCGTATGAAGTGTCAAACAACAACGTGTGCTTGAGAGAGAAACATTTAAACACAGAGTTCAAGGAAGGAAAAAAGAGGAACGAGACAGAAATGTTAGCGTGATCTCTTTGGTTCGGGCCTCCACCTGTTGAAGGTCACTCCGAACAGATAGGGGGCAGCATTTCATCAGAGGAGCTTGACAGCAGAAGGTGTACGGTTGTATTTTTCTGTTTAATGTGGAAAATAAATATAAGAATATTCCTTTCTTTATTTGTTTTTTTATTAGACTGAGAAAGCTAAGACAGCAACTCGCCGATCATGCAGACCTCCCAGCTGAGACTACAGTGAGCTACACTATCAGACTGTCACCCCTTGTGGTTCAAAGTGGAATTACAGGCTGCAGCTAGCTGGTTAGCATGCTAACCTCAGTAGATATCTGCAATACAATACATAGACATCTTTGACGGTGAAGAAGTGTTACTTCTTCACATCATGTCGATCGTTTCTTGAATGTTTCAAACCCAAATTCTGGCTCTGTCTTACTCATGGCTCCGTTAAGGCTGTTTATTTACTCTCAAAGGGAAGTCGCACACAAGATGCAGGCCAGGAGCGCTGAACACCCAAGTGGTTTCATTAACCTTGATAACAACCCCACAGAGGTTAAATACTGGGACTCCTCACCCGTCAGTTTGATGGATGAGGGCAAAACGTTTCTACAGCCTTGATTCAGCTCTCCTTGGATTACAGGACAGTCCGTCTGGGGGTCCAGGTGTCTGTGGACTCACCTGCCTGTGCAGAAATCATGTTTGATGTTAAATATTTATCCTCTCAACGTACACACGTCTCTTGTCCCTCATTCGTTACCTGTTGCAGTGTCTCCCGTGTGACGCGTCCCTTTGTAAAGACATGGAGGCACAGCAGTTGTAGCTATTGTGAATGAGTGAATGAAATATTAAACTTCATGTAACCGCAGTGTTTGTGATGTCTTAGATATGTCCAGATGCAGGATTGATTGATGCATGTTTTGCCTGTGATTGATTACCTCGAGGATCTATGTTCAGGAAGCACATCTAAGCTTTAGTTTCTGTAAATATCACCAAATACCAGCAACCTGTCGCTGATACAGGAAAAAAAAAAAAAAAAAAAAAGCTGCAGTCTCCCCGGCTGAGGGATTAACATCTAAATCAGAGAGAACAGGTCGAACTTTTGTTTTCATTAATATTTTATTGTTTGTATTTATTGTATTGCTGCTTTACACAATGCAGAATATATAACATTAAAATGAGATTTTTTTAGGGTTCATATGAGGATTATTGATTGTTACGGTGATGAATATTTTGTTTTGTCCTCCGAATAAAGATTATTTGTATCTGAGAGCGAGAGAGAGAGTACAAAGGAGAGAAGGATGGAGAATAAGAGAGAAATAATGAAAACGTGTGTTGGAAAAGGAGCGACGGTGGTACTTCTGGACAAAGAGGAAAAGACAAAGAGAGGAAGTGGTGGACGGAGGTGGAGGTTAAAATGGATCTCACCCTTGTTTCTTGCTTGACTGAGCATTCAGCATCCTTCACCTCAGGGCTCAGTCCTCTGTGTGTGTGTGTGTGTGTGTGTGTGTGTGTGTGTGTGTGTGTGTGTTTGTACATGTATTACTCACATTGTGGGGACACAAATCTGTTTACACAGTCACATTGTGGGGACAAAATGCAAGTCCTCATAATGTAAATCATTAAATTTTAGGGTGCAGACTTGGGTCAGGGGTTAGGGGTCAGGGATTAGGGATTAGGGGTTAGGGGTTAGGACAAGTCTCCAGGAAATGAATGGAAGTCTGTGTAATGTCCCCAAAGGTGATTAAATCTCATCTATGTGCGTGTGTGTGTTTATGCATTACTGGCGTTGTGGGGACATAAGTTACACATGCACACTGCGGGGACTTGCCTTCCTGTGTAATATGAACTTAAACAATAAGACTTTCCCTTTAAGAGAGGAAAAGGTGGAGAGAGAGAAATAGATCCATGTCGTCATATTCTTTATCCAATCATGTGTTCACAAAGTGGTGAACCTCGCTCCATCCTCGCTTGTGAGCGACTGAGTCTTTCCAGGATGCCCCTTTCATACCCAATCATGATCCTCTCACCTGTCACCAATCAGCCTGTTTACCTGTGGAATGATCCAAACAGGTGTTTTTGGAGCGTTCCATATCGTTCCCAGTCTTCAGTTGCTCCTGACCCAACTTGTTTTATTAACTTGGTTTATACATGAAAGACATGAAACACATCTACATTTATACTCACATACGTCCACACGTGATATTTACTGTGCCGGTGTGTTTCATTGAGTGATGCTCTGCAGAGGGGACAGAAGTCCTGCTGAAGCAAGCCTGTTTCCAGGCCAGGCTTCTGTATCTTTGAGCAGATGGAAGCAGTGTGAAGAATGGGTGGGGGGGCTGCCTGGGGTCATGTGCTGAGGTGTGTGCTCTGCGTGTCAGGGCTGTGCTGTTGAGGCCTGAGAGGCTGGGGGTGGGGAGGACAGTCATGGTGAATGTGTTGCATCTGAGGCAGTCAACATGGTGAGGAAAGGGGGAACAGTAGCAACAGAAGGTGGACACACGTTGTCACAGGAGGCTCGTTTTCATGTACCTTCTTCTACCAACAGTCTGTAATGGGGCACAATCAAACGCTCATATGAATCTGTTTTTATTCAGTTTTGTCTTGTAATTGTCATACGGGTCATTTTTATACACGTGAACATGTATAATGTTGACATGGAGAACATTATACATGCTAAAAGAACATGTTAGCATTGTCGTTGTTGTTGCTAGCAGGCTGAAGTTAGCATTTAGCTCAGAGTGCCACTGTGCTTAAATACAGCCTCTCAGAGCTGCTAGCATGGCTGTAATTAATGTGGTTGGAGACTTAATAATAACTTTTATACCAGTTAGTTGGTTTAATCCAGAACAATGGATTTTGAACTTCTGCTGCCAAAACACGTGGAGTAAAAAGTGGAGTAAAAAGTGGAATATTTCCCTTTGTGTAGCATAAAACAAGAATACTTCAACTACCTCAAAATTGCATTAAAGTAGAGGAAAGTAAATAAAGTAAGTACTAGTCAATGTACTTGGTTACTTTCCATCACTTCATAAATGTGTGTGAGAGACACGTGTTCCTCTGAAAGGTGACGGAGACATTTCTCTTTATCTTTCTCCTCACAGGATTCGAACCTGCGACCTTGAGGCCACGAGACTGATTCTGAAAGGCTTCTGTGCATGATGAATTGACAGACTGCAGATTGATTCAGGAATTAATCAAACACACACACACACACACATAGTCTGTGTGTGTCAGCAGATGTACAATTACAGCCTGTGGTAATAGAGATAAAAATGTACGAACACACAGTGACACACATTTTAATGATTCTCAAATGCCTGCATGGAAAATACGAGCGCACAAATGTTAAAAAATAGCCACCAGTTACACACACACACAAGCAGACACACACAAAGTCCAGACTGTGAGTGTATCCCCGGGCTGTGGGTCCCATTAACATCCTCTATGTGCTGCAGCGTTTACCGCCCGCAGTGCCAATCAGCTGAAATGCCAGTCTGCAGCCGCCGGCGGGAGCCTGAGTTGTTATATCCCGCTATCTTAGTGTTTTCTTTTTCCTGCTTCCTGCAGGGAGAAAGATGGAGGGAAACACACAGACAATCAGAAAGGTGGAGAGGGAGAGATAAAGAGAAAGGACGGAGGCAGAAACAGGTAGCCGACTGACACACACTGACAGCTTAAGACATGTAGTTCTCGGTGGATTGTTTGATGGGTTGGTCGTCTCAGAAAAAAGAGTTTTCCCACCAACCAATGGCAGCAGAGTAGCAGGGACTCACTTCTTAGCAGACACTTCACTGTGGAGTTTTTTAAATGATATGCACCACTAACAAAATCCCGTCCTCCAGTGGGGAGTTTCTTTAAATCAGACTGAAGTTATCTGCATGGAGGAAGTGGAAATGGTGGTTTTGTGGTGAGGCTGAACTGACTGTTAAGATGACAGGGAACCACACTGACCATCAGCTTTGGGGCTCATTTCCCAAAAGCATCATTAAAAAAAAATCCACTTTAAGGTTGAGAGGTGGTCTCTGAAAAGCTTTGTAAATTAAAACTACCCTTGCTGCTTAATAACCCGACCGCTGGATAATAATAATGCTGATGATGATGATTATGATGATAACAACGACAATAATCGTACCAATAGTAATGATTTATGAGATTATTTCATTATTATTCTTTAATTACGGGCCAAGGTGCAGTGTGCACAGATGAGTTTTCAGTCTGTGATGGAAGATGTGGAGAGTTTCTGCTCTCCTGAGGTCAGCTGGGAGTTTGCTCCGTCATTCTGGCTTCAGGACAGCGACCAGTCTGGATTTTGTTGAGCAGTACCTTCATAGCGAGGGGACGATTTGCAGCAGCAGAGTGTAGCAGACAGGCCGGGGTGTATGTTTTAACCGTGTCCTGTTACCTGAGCCGGCACGGCAGGCGAGCACCAGTGTCTTGAATCGGATTTGAGCGGCCGCCTGTGTCCAGTGCAGCGTGTGGAGGAGCGGTGACATGAGAAATTACAATAAATACCTCCGGAGCCACGACTGTGTGCATGCAGAGTAGTAAAAACCAGTTCCCTGACCTTAGATCCCTGAAGCAAAGCCGTCCGATGCACTATGATTAGTTTACATTTGGATGGAAGTGTAGTCACCTCCAAAGGTTCCAAATTAAAGATACCTATAAGAATAAAGTTCTCAGCATCCATTAGTGTTTCATACATGCGTCCCACAGAAAATACGAGTAGATGTTCTCTGAATAAATAAAGGTAAAAACAGGTGTGTGATTATGTGTGTGTGTGTTTCCGTGTGAAGTTCCCTTTATCTTTGCTCTGTGACACTGTTTGCATAAAACTCATCGCTAAGAAGTCTATAAAAAGAATTTCTTAAAATATGAGCGTCACCGGGCTGTGAGCTCCCATCAGCCCCTCTGTCAGCTCCGTTTGTCTGTTGTTATTTGTTTGTTTGGGTCTAATTAGCACGAAATCCAGCCTGGCTTTTGGCACTGAGGGTGGGGGTGGTGAGACTGATGACAAAGAAGCTGCAGTATATGCAATATGCAAACGACGCTGTTTAATGACGACTGCCAAGACTGTGTGCGGAGCAGCTGGGTCTGTTTGTGAAATGAGACTGTAAATGAAGCCATAAATTATGAAATAATTCAATAACTGAAATATTATTTCATCATTCTTACATCATCCGCACAGTAACACGGATTTACTGGATTTGTTGCAGTTTTATTTCAAAATGGCCTTTTTAAAAGTCAGCTTTATGTTGATATTTTTCCCAATTATTCTTTCATTAAAGTTCCTCTGCAGGCGTTGATTAGACCCCGAAAAACTAATCTCTTTATTAAATTACATATCTAGTTTTTTCCATGAAAACAATCCCTTCATCTTTTCCGTCATGTAGTTTGTGCAGATCTAAACGGCCCCCGCCTCCGTCTCCACCCACCCTCCGCCTCTCGCCTGCGGCCTCGACTCAAACAAACAAACCTCATCAGCAGCTTTGCTGTCTGACAAACTGCTCTGAGTAACGTTTGCCGTGACTTTCCTCGTCTACGCCTCAGAGCCGCGTAAAAACATCCTGTCAGCCTTTGACGTGAGTCACCGTGAAGCTTGGCGGGCTAACGGTGGCTAACGTTATCGAGCACGCTGCAGGTTTGTTGGACTCACTCAACAGATGAAACACAAGAAACTGACCAACCTCGTACTCACTGGATGTCCAGGAGTGACGGATGGAGCAGTACTGGGTCTCAGTCAGGCTGCAGTTTGGTGCTTCTCACATCATTTGGTGTCACATGAAGACTCACCAGTTCTCCTTTTGCGACTTCCCCTCGTCTGCACCTCTGCTATCTTTTTGAAAATAGTGAAACCAGCTTGCAGAACACTGATATGAAGCTACGCCCAGCTTCTCCTCTGAGACCCCTCGTTTCACCGTAGCTCCACCCGGCATTGTTTCATTCGACATCTCACAGATGAAACCCTGACTGTCTGAATGTTTGCGAGGCTGCTCGGCCACGACGCTCGCTGCTCATTTCCCTCAGTAATTCTCATAGCGTATAAAAACCACTGTGAGTGTTAACAAGGTTTAAAACTTGATTTTCATTGGTGGGGGTCTTCAAATTAAAACTTGGTGCAGTTAAATGAGCTGCAGCAAGTCCGCTCCAATAAAGTTAACTATGAAAATAAAAATGATGAAATAACCGTTCAGTTTTAATACGTCAGTGAATTAATTGATTATTCAGGAAAATATTATTATTAAATTGAGTTATTGCCTTGGAGGAAGGCAGTCTGCTCCCATCATGCCCAGCTGATAATGGCTGGTGGATGTTTGAATGGATGAGTTTTACTGATGGAGGTGCAGCTTGTCTTCATGAAACTGCAGCATGATATGAAAACAGAGTTCACGCCTGCGTTCGATGAAACTTTGCTGCTGTAGTTTGTTCTGCTGTGAATCAGAAGTGATCTATTGGCACAACAGTCAGTGGCTGTGTTGTGTCAGGATGGTTGATAGTCTCAATAAACAGCAGAGAAACACTCAGCTGCAGCTTCAATTTACCTCTCAGGGTCTCGACTGGGAGTGCAGTTCTCATTTTTCTGACAGCACCCGTAATTATTATCACCAACTCCACTGTTTCAGTTTGTAGTTTGAGTTAACGGCACAACAAGGAAACTCTAACAAACCCAGGTGCAGAAGAAGTTAGCCGCGAGCTGGTGAAGGAAGCTGATGTCTGCTGCGGCGACAGTCTTGACTTATTGGCTAGATGATAAAAAAGATGCATCTCCTGCAGCAGTTTTTCCCAATGTTTCTGGTGTGTGACCTCTGAAGTGGTTCTACTGATGATGAACAGTTCCCAGATGCATTAAATTATACAGATTCCTGACTAAAACTCAACACAAAGACAGACATATGCCGTTTTTTTTCACCAGAATTGTAAATTGTGGAAATGGGTGCACGTGCATGCCCCTCACGTCCGCTCCCACAGTGAACGATAAATGGAAGCAGACATGCACTGAATCACCTGTATTCATATCCACGCACACCTGTCAGCTAAAAGATCAAAGAAGAAGAAGAAGGTTCTCCAAGCTGTCATTACACACGACTGTCTGGCATCTGCATACGTTACAGTTGTACGATTCATTTGCATCATGTCAACGTTTCTACAGTAGGTGACGTTGTTCAGATCACTGGTGCGTTGAGGTCACGGTGTTTTCCAGCTGTTCTGAAGCCAAAACATGATCATTTCCCAACTCTAAGCAAGTGGTTTTTGTTCCTAAACACAGGGCTGTCACAACATGAGATGGAAAATTAAAACATAAAGAAGCGAAGTTCAAACTTAGAGAAAAGTTTCAACATTTATTCTGCTGATTGTCTTGATAAACCAACAGTCGTCATTATTAAACATCAGAAGGACAAGCAGTAGTTCAGTTCACAGGAGATCTCAAAACAGACGTTCGTAAAGGATGAAATTAACGTGATGAACTGGATGTAGAAGTTTCTTCTCAAGGCTGAACTCCTTCCTCCTCCCCGGGCCGAGCAGTCCAGATGAAAACCGAGCTAAAATTAGAAAATAATTAGGATGAGATGTGTGCTGCGCTCTGCTGATGTGAATATGAAGCAGCTGATGAGCGGAGCCTCACCGGCTACCTCGGTCGTGGTTTGATCGGAGCAGATTGCAAATGAATTGGTTAGGAGGGACGAGAGGGGATCGGCTGCCAATGACAATTCACTTAGGCCGACACTGATCCTCCAGTGTGTCTGCGTGTGTGTGTGTGTGCGCGCGTGTGTGAGTCTTTGTGTAGGTTCAGCTTTAGTGTGTGTGTTTGGGGATTCGAGTTAGCTGTGGAGCATGTGTTTTTAAGAGTGTGTGTATGTGGTGTCTGTTTTTTTCCCCATGTGATGTACATACGTTTAAACATGACTACAACATGTGTGTGTCTGTGTGTCTGTGTGTGTGTGTGTGTGTGTGTGTGTGTGACAGAGAGAGAGAGAGAGACAGAGCTGAGTGTGTGTAAATGAAGTTCGATTGAACAGGCGATCCAATTAGTCATTAGTATTCAAGTGTTGCTGTATGTTGCTGTGACAGGTCCATACTGTGTGATACTGTGTGTGTGCGCGTGTGTGTGTGTGTGTGTGTGTGTGTGTGTGTGTGTGTGTGTGTGTGGTATATAAATGACAGGTCCAATAAAAGACAAAGAAACGAAGGACTGAAGGCTGAAGATAATTAATAATGTATGTCACTGTAGAAGCAGATCCCCGATGCGAGCCTGCGTTCTTAACGCAGATTTTACTCAAGTCTCTTAAAATCAGTTGGAACCATACATTAATCATTCATAAGTAATGAAATTTAGTCTTTTTTTTACACAGCAGCATCCTCCAAGAGCACACATGATAAGATTATTAATATTTCTGGGAGGACAATACAACACAGCAGAAACTACAGAGAAAAGAAGTATCGGGCAACGCTCGCTGGCTGCATCTGATGCCAGTTAACACCGCGCGGCGGCCATTGTTTTCTACATTACACCACATGTTGGGGGCTGTCTCGCGGGGAGTCACGCCAGAATAAACCACTGTCCTGTTTTCCAACATTAATGCGAGAAATGAGAAAAATATCAATATTTTATCACGTTCTCTGTCTGGATTGGTTCATCACGGCTGCTGTGCCATGACGACTCCTTCTGTCTGAAGGCACACCTGGTGTGTGTGTGTGTGTGTGTGTGTGTGTGTGTGTGTGTGTGTGTGTGTGTGTGTGCGTGTGTGCGTGTGCGTGTGTGTGTGTGTGTGTGTGCGTGTGTGCACTTCAGACAGTGTGTTTTAGCACTTCAGGGTAGGATATGGTAAAACGAGTATTTGCTGAACGTGCATCACAGCAGTGTAATTTCACAAACAGCCTTCAGGGACAATATTAGTCAAATGTGCACAAACCCAAATTGAATGTAAGTGTATGACTGTATTTAAGTCCCCAGCACTGGTGTCAGATCAGCACATCTCTCACTGTGGTTGCCTTCAGTTTTAAAGAGGATTCAGTGATCGACAAACAAGCCGTCTTGGATACATCAGTGCTCGGTGTGATGCTAACCGGCCTGTAAACTGAGAACTACTGAATCCACGACAGGGCTCAACCTCCAGGATGGAAACAGGTGATGGGAAACCACACGTCTCCTCAGGTGGAGCTTAAAATCAACATTTTATCCTTTGAATGTGGTGAAAAACATGCAGAAAACATTATTCAGTGCACTGTATCACTATTGAAGCAAGGTGTGTAGGAGTGCTTGTTATTTAAGCAGGCAAAGCCGGGGTGGACAGATTTTAACAGCTCAGGCCTTAATCTGCTCCGGGAGGATAAATTAAACACGCCCCCAGACACAAACCTACATCCTAATGTGTATGTTGTTACTGTGTGTGTGTGTGTGTGTGTGTGTGTGTGTGTGTGTGTGTGTGTGTGTGTGTGTGTGTTTGAGTCCGTGCCCCTTTCCCATCACGTCTTAGCGTTTCCTCTTTTAAGTGTTGATCCCATAATCCACAGCTGCACAGAGGAGACAGTGAAACAGAAAGTCAGGTGGAGGGAAAAGAAGCGCCGAACCCCAAATGAATTTCCTCAAATTCAAAACAAAATACTTTAACCTGAGTCTAAAAGTGAGCGGAGGGGTGGCTGGCAGCTGTTTTCTGGATCTAATTTCACATTTCGATTTTTTTTATTGAAAATACTTCCTGGTGTTACTTGGTTAGAAATGTTTGAACTTTTTTTTTTATTTCTAAAATCACATTTTCACATCAGTCCATCACTTTAAATACGACATTACCCATGATCCATCAGCCTGGTCTCCTGCCAAAGCCTGTTATAGACCTGCCGGTCCACTAGAGGGCAGCATGCCAGCAGCACGGTTCGCCTCACCTAAGTGGGAAAAACACAGGCGTGTATGAAGGTGCATTACCAGCAGGGGGCGATGATGATGGCAGCGAATCACCATGGAAACATTACATTCTTATAATCTTGCACATAATGTGCATATAGTTGATTTTTATTTTTTATCCTGTATCCTTGTTTTATCCTGATCTTTCCACGTCTCTCTTTTTATACTTTGCTGGCATGAAAAATTAAAGTAAAGTTTTGTCTTGTGGCTCAGGAGGTAGAGCCGTCGTCCACTTACCAGAGCGTCGGCGGTTCGATCCCTCGTCTCAGCAGTCTACATGTCAAAGTGTCCTTCGTCAAGACAGGCCAGTGGTGTCTGAGTGTGTGTGAATGGTCGAAAAGCTCGGTGGTCTAGCCTGTGTGTGGGTGCAGACTATGGTTGTAAGAGGGCTTCGCGTGGTCGTCAGTCCAGTTATTCAGACCTGTGTTCTTCTCCTGGTTTCGTGGACAAAGGAGACATCCGCTCTGACTCTGACTCGCTCGGTGGTGTCACAGTTTATTCGTTGTGATTTGTCAAGCGCTGAATTTACCTCATGTGTGACACCTTATTGCTTTTACAATAAAGCATATTTCAGAGAGAGACGAATGAGGAAGGTGGAGAATTGGAGGGATGAGGCCTCGATGGAGAGAGGAGGACGGAGGTGTGGAGAGAGAGAGATAGAGAGAGAGAGGTAAGGCTGTAATGAAGCAGCTATTGATCTTCTATAGAGGCTCTTTAATCAGAAGCTGTACTGACACACCCTGAGGGATGTGTGTGTGTGTGTGTGTGTGTGTGTGTGTGTGTGTTTGTGTGTGTTTGTGTGTGTGTGTGCTTCCATTCAAATTACACTTTGCCTCTTTCTCTGTGGACACCTTGAGTGTGTGTGTGTGTGTGTGTGTGTGTGTATGTGGATTTCATGTTATGTGTTTCAGTGTTTATGTTGGTGTGTTCTTTTGTTGTATATGCCTGTGTGTGTGTGTGTGTGTGTGTGTGTGTGTGTGGGCAGGCGGTGGATAGATAGATGAGGCTGCCCGGTAGATGGATGAGTGGAACAACCAGTCGTTCATCATCTGGAGAACTAGCATGGAAGGAAACACTGTGATGGAGAGGAGGAGGAGGAGGAGGAGGGGTTTCAGGGAGGGAGAAAGAGGGGAATGAAAAAATAGAGGAGGGGGATGAAAGAAAAAGAAATGGAAAATGGAAAAGAGGAGATGAGGAGGTGGGGTAAGGAAGAAAGGAAAATAAAGGAAATGGCAAAAGTAGAAGAGAGGGAGGAGGACAGGAAAGAAAGAACTGAAAAAAATATCGAGGATAAGATGATGAAAAGAGAGAAAGAAACGGGGAGTAACATGGAAGGAGAGAGAAAGTTAGAGAGTGGGGAAAAGGAGGGAGGAAAGAGGAAGTAGAGAGATGAGGAAAAGAGTAGAGAAAAGAAAAGGTGGAAAAGGAGGAACGTTCTGTCACCTAAAGTGTCAAAGCTGGAACCCACACACACACTGTACCATTGACTTCCTCTAATTTCTGTTCTTTCGTTCTTCTCCTTCATTTTCTCCTCTTCTTTGGGAGCTTATTTCTCCATCAGTCACTGTCAACATTTTAACTGGGTTTCACAAATCCATTCTTTGTGCTAAATGTAGTTATTTTAACAGTTTTCAACACATCTTGGACATCAGTCAGACTCCTAACGTTACAAAATGTGAAACCGTCCATCTCCATCCTCTTTCAGAGGGTGCACAGGAAAACAGGAATCACCATTAATAGGCACATAGACTGAGGGAATACACTGCATGATGTTCAATTTGCTGTAAAAAGGAAAGGGCAAAACGACAATTTCATCATGTATTTTTCCTTAATTTTCAGTCAGCCATTGGCTTCCATTCATATCTACACGGCATGAAAAATTGATGTGTAATCCACTGCAGAGAAAGATCAAGTCTACACTCATTTTTGTCAACAGTGCATGATTGCTGTGTGAAAAGTCTCCATTGCGTCACTACTAGCATGGAAATGAATGGAAGCCAATAGCCGCAATGTAGATTAAACGTATACAAATCTCTAACACAAAGCAGTATGGTCTGCAAAAAGTGATGAATTTGCAGTAAATATCCAAAATGATTGTTTGTAGATGTAATATTCCAGTGTGAAAGTGTTGATCACAATCAGCTTTTCCCACTTTAGAAACAATCCCTGTTTTTATTAAAATCAGGGTTTTAAGCCATAATTTTGAGGCTCATATTAAATTCAATGTTTGCTGCAGGGGAACGACGCAGTAGAGCGAGCTCTCCTCCAGTCAACTCAGCGGCGGCGGAAACATTCATTCCTGAGGATCTGTAAAATCGTTATTTCACTAATTGTTGATTTCGTAAATTGCCCTGTTATTAATTCCCTGTCTGAACTGATAGTGAACCGATGTCGGGTCTGCCGAGATAGCGGAGCACAAAACAATGCAGTATCGATCCGTCCATCGGCTGTCCTGCTTCCAGGAACAACAGTTCATTAATGCAGTCTAAGAGAGACTATCTGTCTCTATTACTGCCTGTTGGCCTGCATGGCAATGATTTATAGGGAACCTGTGGAGGTGATGGAGACGGCTAATGTTGCCCTGAGTGGGAATGTGGGAACCAACTGGGATGAAGCCAGAAGGGAGCAGTGTGCCGTCAGGTGTGCAGGTATTACCGATAATGTTTGCCTTGATGTTGTCAGAGTCCTCAGTGATGCTCTGTAAAAAAAACAAGCTCTGTAAATGACTTCATCTCAGGGTGAGATGCTTTACTCAAAGGCACCTCAGCACCGCGCCATTTACATTTGTCTTGGTAGTCTCGGCATCAAACAGGCGACCTTTTCGCCACTAATTTGCTTGCCTGACCTCCAAGCCACTGCTTCGGAATGTCAGCGTCGTTAGCAGGTGAGAGAGATTCTGCCATTGACCTCGTTGAAAATCGTCAGATAAGAGGCTAAAAAACAAAATGCAAAGATTGAGTCATAAGTCACATTAGTGTCACTGCAGTGGCAGATAATTGTGTGTTTGTTTCAGAGAAGCTTCACGTGGGATGACACTGCAGCGTTATTCAAAGAAGTGCCTGCAGTAAGGAAAGTATTGAAATAAGATTCGTGTTTTAAAGTGAAGCCTCCAGCTGCTTTTACGCTGTTAAATGTACATCATCACTCTGTGATGTTCAAAGCAGTGCGGCACTTATTTTGTGATGAAAGGCTGTAATGTAGTTCTTGTTGAGCCCACTTTGCCTCAAGGAAGTAAACCACCAAACAACAAAATGGACCCAGAAATGAAAGGCACATTTCCACCAGCGTTAGGGTGGTGTTAAAGTGGATTTTTCCTTTAATATTTAGAAATGAGTTGTAAAAGCCAAGCAGGGGGAGAGTCAGACTGTGGAGAAGAGGCGGTAAGAGTGCTGTGGTTGGTGTTTTCTAATCCAACCAGGCTTTGAAGAGGAAAGAATCACACTTCTTAAAAAAAAATGCTGATTTTTCTAAAAGAAAAACTCATCGCTGACGGTGACTGAGGTCCTGCAGGAGGAGCCTCACAGTAATCCTATCGTGCTAAAGCTAAAGGTGATGAAGATATGGTTTGACTCCACGTGACACCGGAATGAACTACTCCCCTATCAGAGATCAGCTTATTGAAAAGTGAACGCCTCAACAAACTGAGTGCTCACTGCAACAGTCTCCTCCGACACACCAAAGATAATCCAACTGAACTGAAAATCATGCAAGACGTTTGTTTTCAGAGATATGCTGTGTGTGGATGGTTGGTCTTTTCGGATGACTTGTTGCTTTGTGTCAGTGAGTCGACGGTTTCCTTTGGGGCCTTGAAGCAGCTGTTCCCATCGTCATGACAGTACATTTTTGTGCAGATGTTTCTTCTTCCAGCAGCTTTGGTGAAGAAGTGTGACGTTATCGTGCCAAGAAAAGCGTTGGTGAGGAGTGTTTGGTGACCGTCGAGAGGTGTTGAGGTTTACGCTGGAGACTGGAACTTCATTCATTCACATGAGCAGAAAATTCTCATATGAATCAATGTATAATCCCAATTAAAAAAAAAGTCTGGACTGTGTAAAACATGAATGAAAACAATGATGTCATCTGCAAACAAACTTCCTGAGCTCATGTAATAATCTCCTTCATCATGTGTTCACAAAGTGGTGAACTCGCTCCATCCTCTATGATCGACTGAGTCTTTCCAGGACGCTCCTTTCATACCCAATCATGGTACTATCACCTGTTACCAGTGAGCCTGTTTACCTGTGGAATGATCCAAACAGGTGTTTTTGGAACGTTCCACATCTGTCCCAGTCTTTAGCTGCTCCTGTCACAACGTGTTTGACACGTGTTGATGTTTATGAATCCGGGTTGGATGTGCTTTTGGTATGAGGACTTTTGACTCTGACTGTGGTGGTAAAGTAAGAGGTCACTGAATCTTGAATACACTTTGTATTTTGCATGGTTTGATCACTCTGGCCTGTTTAGAGACACGTCGTAACTACTAACCCCCCCCTCACTCTGGACTCTAGCGCCGCTCTGCTCAGTCCAAATCTCAGTGACGACTCGTAGGCTGCAGGGACTTGAAGTGGCAGCCCTCAGTTGGCTGTGCTGATCTGCCAGAGAGAGGAAGATGAGGTGAGGGCGAGGATGGGCCACACAGAGCACTCTCCTCACACGATACAGCCAACAGAACCTGAGCCTTTATTTGAGAACGTCTCAAAGTTGAACCCTGTTCATTATCAAAAATATCCAAACCAAGCCAAAGATATTCGCCAAGGTCACACACACACACCTCGTCCAGCTCGTGTGTGTTCCTTGAGTTTGTGATTTTTCGTGTGTTTGTTTGTTTGTTTGTGAATCTCCATGTAGATTTGTGTGTGCTGTGAAGGCTGTCATGTGTGTCTGGTGTGTGTGCGTGAGCGTGTGTGCCAGCCCAGCCTGCAGCCTTGCTCGGGGGCTTCCAGCTCGACTCTTCAGTTATGCATCAAGCCAAGAACCGGTGTGTGTGTGTGTGTGTGTGTGTGTGTGTGTGTGTGTGTGTGTGTGTGTGGGTGTGTGTCTGTGTGTCTGTGTGTCTGTGTGTGTGTGTGTGTGTCTGTGTGTGTCTGTGTGTGTGTCTGTGTGCATTTCATGGATCTGAGTTTATCCTTTTGCTACAGCTGTTACCTCAAGCAATAATTCTGTGTGTGTGTGTGTGTGTGGTGTGTGTGTGTGTGTGTGTGTGTGTGTGTGTGTGTGTGTGTGTGTGTGTGTGTCAGAGGGTCTTGGGCAATACGAATGGATCAGAGTGGATATGAGGGTTTAAAAGAATCTGAAGGAGCAACAAAGGAATGCTGTGTGTGTGTGTGTGTGTGTGTGTGTGTGTGTGTGTGTGTGTGTGTGTGTGTGTGTGTGTAGCATCAATCCAGTCTATGCATTATTGCACATGCACACACGTGTTGTCCTTGAGCTGAGGCTCCGGTTTGATGTGAATTCACTCGATCTCCGTATGGTCACACTCAAAACAGATTTATCAAGCGTTTAAGTGAAACTGTGACATCACACCCAGGTGTCTTAAAGGGATAGTGCAGGTTTTTTTTGAAGTGAGGTGATATGAGGTACTTATGCACAGTCAGTGTGTTACCTGTGTTACCAGTAGACGGCGGTCAGCACGGCCCCAGTTTGAGAAGCAAAGCAATGCACTGCTGTGACCATCATCAGCAGTGAAGCATCTCACTAAATAACCAGTAAAAAGAAATGCAGTTTCCACAAAGTTCCTGCTCGCTCTCTTTCAGGCCATTCAGTCTACCTCCGTAAAGGTGTCCTCTGCTGCTGTCATAAGGGCTCATTTTATTTGTCGTCTCCTCCTCAAACTGCTGTCTGACCCTCCGTCATGCGTAGGAATAAGGCGATCTATGGTTTAGAAAATGCGGTGCCACAGGAAAAGCAAGGTAAGCTGCTAAATCTATCGAAAATGCAGCATACACTTAAACTGATATTGTCTTTTCTAGGTGGATAAAACTCATGTTGCTGCCGTCCACAGCAGGACATTGCTTTGCTGCCATGCTGTTTGTCCAAACTGGGGGTGTGCCGACCGCCATCTCCTGTCGATATACACTGACTGTGCGTGAGCAACTAATGCAACCCCACTTCAAAGAACCAGAGCTGTCCCTTTAAGAGGCTTTGTGAGGTTTGAGACTCGGTGTTAGTGTCATGGTCAGAGCTAGGTTAAGAGTTAGATGATGGGAAATGCAGGAATTTTCTCCCATTCAGCCACGAGAGCATTAGTGAGGTCCAGCACCGATGCTGGGTGATAAGGTCTCGCTCGCAGTCGGCATTCCAGTTCATCCCAAAGGTGTTGGACGAGGTTCAGAGGGAGAGAGGGAGTGAAATGAGTAATTGCCAGTCTCTCCTTGAAGGTCAAATGTTCAACATTACATACGAACGCCATGACAACAAGTGCAAACAAATCGCCCCCTGACTCTAAATGAGTCTCTCTCATGCCTCATTTTGTTGGAGAAGAAAATTGTTTCCTTGTCGTGCCACATTTGTCCAGGTCTGTCTTGTTATCTCGGCCAAACACATTGACTCCCTCTCTCTTTCTTCCCATCTCTCTTCCTCTCTCTCACTCGCGCACAGTGTTGACTGAACGGGGTGTTGAACAGGACCATGTTCTTGGCAGTTCAGATCAGTCCTCCTCTGTGCTGCCGCTCTGAATGGCCCGAATGCTGCACGTCTTCCTTTCACACGCGGCGTTGATGGGGTGAATCCAGGCGAGAGCCGCTCCAGCTCGACGTGCCGCTGGCTGGCCTCGTCCTACGAGGTTGACAGTTGTTAAACCGCGTCCAAAAACCGGACCACCGCCTTTCTCCCAGGTGCGGGGGGGGGGGGGGGGCGCTGTAACACGAACACCTGCGCAATCTGACGTAATTCAGTGTCACTTCAACATCGGCTGCGAGTCTCAGAAATGAGCATGGAGTCCCACGGTGCCAGGAAAATATTCTAGACTCTCCAAAAGCAGGATTTTATCACAGGGAAATTGCTCTGGGCTTTGGTGTTACTCCCTGTAGATACATGGATAAATACTGAATAAGTATTACTGCTGCTGCTAATAAAAAATAGGACTTACATTCATAAAAGACCATTTGAAAAAAGATTTGCTTTAAAGATGTTGCTGAGTCTGCGAGTTCCACAGCTTTGGGGCCTTGACGGCAAAACCCTGGTCACCAATTACCTTGAACCAGGATGTGGGAGCAGCTCAGGCTGATGATCTGAGGCTCTGGTTCGCGGGCGGCATTATGCTCAGCGGTCAGTCCGTGAGGAGCTTTAAATGGAATCAGTAAAATCTTAAAATCAACTCAGCAACTGACCGAGAGTGATGACGAGAGGCTGAAGCAGAGGTGATCTTCAGTCTTTGAATTTGTCATTTAGTACGGAAAGACTGATACGTGGATTGATCAAGACATTGGACACATAGATCGACATCTGAAGATGAGGACCAAAGACAGACGTGGACACCAGACGTTTGTACTAAGTTGAATGTCTCCGTATAGTTGGACACACGTTTGTCCATTGAGTCATAAATGTTGGGCTGCACATTCGAGGCGGACATCTGCAGATAACAGCCACATACATGTAGAAGCTGTGAATTGCAGCTTAAATTCATCCGTTGCAGAAGTCGTCACAAACACAGAACAGACCCAGAAGGTTTCTGGACTCTTTCAGAGGAACAACTGCTTCGAAGGTTTTGTTTGATCTGGATCCAGGAAGGAGCTGCAGGTCACCGCGAGTCCTTGTGCTTGTCAGAGGAAAGAAAGTGCTTTGCTTTTCTCGTTTTAGTGTCTTTAATTAGTCTTTTTCTCATTCTACATTAATTTCTGTAGGATTGCGACTTGTTTGTGTTTTCATCAGCAGGTCGGTCCAGGTCTCTTCCAGAGAAAGTGAAACTCTTTTTAAAGCAAGACACTGGGGACGCTGAGTGGAAGCTATCTTATAGTTTTAAAGGTCAGCGCTGTATGTGAATAAATCAGACTCTCAGTGATATAACATCAGCATTATTGGCTGTGGGAATATTGACTGTAAGCCCACAATGACTCGTTCTATCACAGCATTACCACCTTGTTGTGTAAGCAGAGTTCATGGAAATGACTCTAATCCCAAAGCTGCTGCTGTCTCGTCTGTTCTGTTTATCATTATGAAGTGTTTCTCCCTGCCGGCTCCTCTGTGGTGGAATGACCTTCTCTCACGAAGGGTGGAGTCGCTTCTTCTCTTCCGGGCTGAAAATTTTTTCTGATGTGCTTCACATTATCGCCTCCCCGCTGAGGCTCGGCCCCCCTCGGCTCGCCCTCACTGCTCCCCGCAGTCCTCCCGACACCATCTCCTCTTTCACCAGCACGTCACCGAAGTGTTTTAGGTCGGATTCAAAACACATTTTTCTTCTGATTACTGATCATTTCAGGCAGACACCTCACGTTTGAAAAGTTTATTCCAGCGGCAGAACAGACTTCGAGTTAGGCACCGAGGCCCCCACCTCATCAGTCCCCTGATAGGTTTACACAGAGATATTGGCCAGTGATGAGCAAATATCTTAAACCCTCCAGCCGGGAGCCTGCAGGTGGATGTTCGGGTGGTGGAGCTGAGAGAACAGGCAGCAGTGCTGATGCAGGCCGGCTGTGGTGTTGAAAAGGTAGAGGGAGCGATGGGAAGTTTTGCAGCCCGAGTAGATCGCCACACCAGGAGAGGGTGTGTTTGTTAGATGATGGTGAAGAATGAGGTGGGTCACGTGTTTACGCAGCTCGAGTTGACCACCTGAACACGTTACAAAGGCGTGTCTTAAGATGTCGTCAAGGTGTCAACAGATTTAGAACCCCTCAGTAAATGGACTCCAACCTTTCCAGGTGCATGCTGACCTCAACTTCCTGCATAATGAAAATTATTCTGGAGTTTGGTATTTTAGCACCCATTTGCTTTAACTTCCCTCACATTTTAATCGCTCTGAAAAATCCATTTTACTTACCGTGAATATGAACGTTCACCCCCTGTAGACATGAACGACGGCTGTAAAGGT
Organism: Chaetodon auriga; assembly: GCF_051107435.1. Classification (NCBI taxonomy): domain Eukaryota; kingdom Metazoa; phylum Chordata; class Actinopteri; order Chaetodontiformes; family Chaetodontidae; genus Chaetodon; species Chaetodon auriga. Next base: position 28,718,823 of record NC_135075.1, read on the forward strand.
TTGTGGTTTTGCCCTCTGTGAAGAACAGTGGGTGCAGTCAGCTTGAATCCACATCAGAGCTGTCGTGGTTACAGGTTTTCCTGGTGGACAAAAATCATCTAAACATCCACAGAAGTGACTCAAACCCTTGAGGCTGAAATAGTCACTCAGCGGTGGCATTTAGCCCTTTGTCATTTGCAGAATGATTGTTGTATCATGTTGAGCATTTTAATGTGGAGCAGAGAAGAGGATGGGTAAGTGGTTTGGAGAAGTTCCTGTGATTTGTTTAATATGTTTGAACTTAGTGCTGTGGGAGTTCTCTGTAACTGACATGAATCCAAACCAACTGCTTTAAATAACTCAAAAATTCAACATGTACTTCAATGCAAAAGCAGTATATTAGAATAGATAATCCTGTGATGTCGGCTCCAGGGAGCCTACTTAAACTACAGAACTTTGAAATATTAAACCCGCCTTCGCCAGTGTGCCGTATGTAGCAGGCAAAGCAGTATGTAAAAATAAATTAAACGTGGAAACATTACACAGAGACACAACCACAGAGCCGAGGAGGGAGCAAACAGGAATCATGAAAGTGTAGGACGAGTGTGTTTACAGCCTAATCTCGCCTGTGAATTAGCATGTAAAATACGACACCATGTATTCACACAGGAGCCTTGGAGATGTTTGCCTTATGAACCCAATCCTACGAAGAATAAAGTCATGTAGCTTTACGGCTCGCTAGCATCATTTGCATTTGAGAGTCCTTCATAATCTGAGTAATATTCACCCAAATCGACTTGGAGCTGAATTCGTTTGGCAAATGTTTTACTTAAAAACATCAGCAACACAAATTCTCTTTGTGCTGTGAATAAAATGGGAACGTGTGAAGGTAACTGAAAGAATCAGCTCGTGAAACTCAGTCATTTCATCTTATGTCGAATTAGTAGACGTCAGTCGGAGACGCTGCAGGTCATCAGATCGAATGTTTGACCTACTGAGATACTTTTTACCTCAAAACAGCTTTTGAACAAGTCTGAAATTTAAAGCAATAATGACCAAATGATACTGTTTCTTCTAATAATTGGTAAAAATAAACTTTATTTATGTAGCACCTTTCATACAGGAAGTTCAGCTCAAAATGCTTTAAAACAAAGAAATCACGCACACCGAGTGACTCACATAGAAAAGACGGACAAAAAAAAAGTGTGATTTTGGTCAAATTCATTGATCTGTGTGGCAGAGAGCACGAGGTCAGCTTCAGCTGGAAAGGTCTCGGCGGTCTGCGGAAGGCCACCTCAGCTGATTGGTTCAGGGCATCAGGTCGGGTCACTGCATCAGGATCTTCAGGCCGACCTTCAGTGTAAACTCACCATGTGCTCGATTCTTCACTGTTGTTGAGCACTAAGGTGTTCAATATCTGTCTGATCAGAATCAGAAGACTTTATTGATCCCTGAGAGGAAATTGATTAAGATCAATACAGTGTCTTCTCTGCTGTGGTTGTATTTGTCTGACAGGTGCCACAGACACTTTGATATTTCAGGACAAAAAATGGGGGTTGGATGTGTGTGAAAGAGACAGAGAGCAGCCTATAGAACATGCAGCGATGCATAAACGAGTCTTCATGCAGAAACTTGAAAATGCCAACCTGCAACTTCCTGTGTGTGTGTGTGTGTGTGTGTGTGTGTAAATTTAGCACACACACACACACACACACACACACAGTTTGTAAGCCTTTTCCTTCTTTTAGTAAATGCTGGTTTGCTGCACGCACACACAAAAATTGGAAACATTCAGACAAAACTTTACTCACGCTTTCTCACTCACCCCCTCACACACACACACACACACACACACACACACACACACACACACACACACACACACAGGTCCACTGGGGCACAGCTAAATTTGATCAAATAGAGTTTGACCAATCAGGTTAGAGATGGCTCTGTCACTGGGAAGGTCAGGCAGAAATGACGTCCATTAAATCACACACACACACACACACACACACACACACACACACACAAAAGCTACTTTGACTTGACTTTTTAACTTTGACCTTTCCAACCTGTCCAACACCTTTGGGATGAACTGGAGCTCCTCAGTGTCCGACCTCACCGATGCTGTTCTGGCTGGATGGGAGCAAATCCACAACGCCAGGTGCCAAAATCTGGTGCAAAGCCTGAAACCAGATGGGTGGAGGCAGCTACACCTGCTGATTCATGCCCATTGATTTAGACAGTCACGTTTATAAAAAAAATTTAGGTGTCCGCATGCTTTTGGCCATTTAGTGAAATGACGGAGGGAGCAAGAGACAGACAGACAGACAGACAGACAGCTGGACAATCAGGAGCTTGTGGGACAACAAACAAACGGAGGGTTAGCGAGAGCTGTTGAAGGACAGAGTGCCAGAGGAGCTGAAAAATGTTTCTAAAAAAACAAACTGCACGTCAACAACGTTTCTGCAAACCGCTGATGTGCTGAAACTTCTCTCTACGTTCAAACTTCACGTTTATTCACGTTCCGGTTTCACGCTGACGGCGCTGTGGTTAGGGTCCGGTTAGGTTTAGGCACATAAACCCTCTGGTTAGGCTCAGGAACAGATCATGTTTTGGCTTAAAACACCCAGCTTTGTCGCCACAAGCTCGGCTCGGACGGCGGTCTGCTGCTGGCAGTGGCGTCGCCGCGCTGTCACGCCACCGCCATCCCCTCCTGCACGTACCCGTAATCTGAACTACGTCACTTTGACACCTGTTGTAGAAACACGACATATATGAAAATGCATTTTGTTCTGGGGACTGGGCTGTAGCTTGGCCTGTGTGTGTGTGTGGCTTGTTTTGTAGATTTCTATTTGCGTGAATCACTTCACTGATTATCAGGACATCCTGATATCACAGAATTATCGATGCTTTCAAACTGCATGCAGGATTTGATTTTCCTTTCTTTCTGAGCGCGCTCTGGTTGTAGTTTCTGTCGAGTTTCTGCTCTCCTTCCTTCAGCAGTGGGGAGATGTGCTGTGAAGTCTTACAGTCCTTATGTAAGTGCTTTTGTTTGAGTTCAATTTTATGTCAGTTTCAGAGTTGCTCACCAAGAAGAGGCAGAGAAATTGTTCGGTACAGTGATTCTCCAGTGATTTAATGAAACCGAGGCTTAAAACAGAATAAAATAAAAGCCAGTGTTGCTCTTAAAACTGCTTTCTGGTGCAGGTTTCTTTTCGGCTTCAAAGTTAATTTTCCAGTTCTAATCATTTCCTGGGACTTTGCTAAAGCAATTACTTGTGACTTTATAAAGATGTGTTCCTCCCTGGTGGAGCCTTTGACCTCTTGCAGTGCTATAGAGCCGTTTTTCTACGTTGGGTTTCGTCGATGTACAGCACGCGCACGAGGTCGCACATGCACGCTCATGTGGATGAGGCGATGCTCAGTCCTGCCAGTGGTTTCACAGTATTTCACTGATTGACAGGTGGAAGTCACGTGCGAATATGTCCTTCAACACAACAGCAAAGGCAGGCAAGAGGAAGACTGCAACCTCGTCGACATGGATGTGAACAACGCTGCATTTAAAATACTTAAAAATCCTTCCTTTTTTCGTACATATGTCAATTTCTACTTTAAGTTTAATTGTTGTTGTGCCAGAAGGCAAATGAAACATCTCAAGCAAGTCAAGTCTCGGAGCAGCCAGGTCTAAGTCAACTTTTAAGTCCTGGTTTTGGTGAATTAAGCCCGACTCGAGTCCAGATCTCGAGTCTACAGCCTTGGGGAGACGTTGCTGTCTTCACCCTCCAGAGGCCAACGAATGGAGTCCGCAGTGACGTGAACAGAATGGGAACTAGCCTTTTTAAAGAAAGAGAAAAAAGAAGACAAACTCGCACTAAAAACTCTCCTGACAGCTACATCTCTAATGCTCAGGGCTGCCGTCTGTCCGCTGATGTCCCTCCGCTTCGTGACGTTGTTGTTGAACAACTGATCACAACTTGTTCTCCTCTGGTCTCATCTCCTCTCTGTTGATTCATCTGTCAGACTTCACTCCCACTACTGTACTATCAGCAGTTTAGATGAGTCACTCTCTCCTTTACATGACTCTCTCAGCTTTCTGTAAATGCCAAGTTTATATCTGAATGCCAAGCAGAAATTAAGCAGGGATGAAACATGTTTCAAGAGAGTCATGCTGTAATCCCCGGAGCTTTCCAGCCGCCTGTGAAAATGCGAGCCTGAGACGAGCTCAGGTCTTCATCTGGGTGTCGGGCTCCTCGCCTGACTTCACCTCACGCTGCTTTGCTCTGGAGCGCTGTGGTCAGATCTGCTGCACTGCTCCACCTGCTGAAAGTGCATCCTGTAGCAGGCAACAGGCTAGCAATGTTAGCATTACCGTTAGCAGCATGGGATAAAACAGCTTTTTATCATCTCTGAGGGGATCAAAACCTTCGGTCAGTATTAGCACTCCTTATTATTGTCATGTGAGACAGAGGTTCCCAACCTGGGGGCCGGGGCCCCTTAATGGGTCCCAAGAGGAATCTGAGAGGCTGTGAGGAGATTAACTGAAAAAAATGAATTAGCTTTTTTTTTACTCATTCTCATTAAACTGTGGGTCAAAGTGAAAACTATGTTGAAATAATCCACTTCAGCATATTTGTGCCATTGATGAAAATTTTTGAATCATTTAAGCTCTTGGAAATTCATTGATATATATTTCCTGTTAAATTTCATTTTTATCATACTATCATCAGCTAATGTAATTAATGAGTTTCTCGTGTAATGTCGATCCAGATTGCTCAAGGCCGAAGGGATGAATTTAATCAAGTTATAAGAAAATAAATGCACACTTTCACCTCTGCAGGCCTCCAGTAATTGCTCATATCAGTCAATCTCAGATGGAGAAGTCACTCTTTGATTAACAGCTCAAGTCAACATTAACGTCAGAACCTGAAGGAGTCGACGTCACTTCACTTTACGGGATCACGAGGCAAAAGGTTGGGAATCAATGATGTGGGCCAACGTCATGTAATATTTATTCACCCTGTGAATGTTAATAAGTCTCAAACTATGACTTTAGGGTGTAAAAGTCATTTAATGAGTGAAATAACTTTTCTTGCCATAATTTAATTCAGCGTGCTCATTCATTTTAGAGTCGAATGTAATTCAGCCTCCTGTTTCCTTCCTTTGTTTCATTTCCTTCCAGCGCTCCCCATCTTTCTTCCCCTCCTTTCCTCTCCTCCATCTTGTCCTTCTCTTGTCTTCTCAGCTTGTGTTCATTAGTTATATGGATGGATGGAATCGGCGCACAGCGAGGATGGGGATAAAAACCACATTTGGTTTTCAAATCCTGCTCTGTGATCGATCGGGCTCGTCTCATGTGATCAAGCAGCGGCGGTTTGGTCTGCCGCTACTCGCCTGATCAGAGAAAACTTGTTGGTTGTTGTTGCTCTTTTCTCTCTTTCTTTAATGCAAAGAGACTTTGATTTGTCTGGAGCTGCTCTTTCCCTTTCAATTGCAGAACTTCTCTGAGTAACGAGTTGTCAGAAAGTGTCACAGGTTTTGTTTAACGAGTGCTTTGTGGATCGTCCCTGTTTTTGGAGGAAGGTTTTGTGCTTCACTGCGATATGAGTAGGTGAAGATAATGCCTCAGTTATTATTGTAAATATGCTTTGAAGCTCTTGTCACTGCTGATTATGACTTATCACAAAGAATCGATTGTTTCCTCTTCATTCATGAATCTTTCATAGGAATCTTTCAGGGTTGTGTCAGTGTCTATTATGTGCAGTGTGAAATGCGGTGCCTTCATGTGCTCTAGTGGTTCGTTTGTGGTGTGAAAGCAAACCAAAGCCGTCGCAGACTCTGTGACAGTCGATTGTTGGTTTTAGCGTGAATCCAAAGAATAAACATCACGAACTCTCCGCAGTAAAGTGCAGCACAACTTGCTGCAAGACGCTTGAATTAACTTGATGCTGATCGGCCAACTGGTCCAAGTGGTGCTGACGATGAAGGATGAAGTACGAGAATCATATGGTTTATTCACAGTAAGAATCATGTAACACACCTGGTTTTACTGGACTATAAAAGCCCTTTCACATTAAAAAACCCTCTGAAATGAGTGAACTTTATGTGTCCGAAAACATCCAAACCCACCAGGAATATTATGAAGTCTGCATGTGCTGTGACGTCGTTACTGTGTTCTCACTCCTCATCTCTTCTTACAAAAGCATGACTCGTACCTACGGACCAACGTCTGGGTGGAAAATGAGTGACGACCTGCATGCTCAGTACAGATGGATGATTTTTGTTCAGTCATGAGCACAAATCTCAAATGTCTCCGCTAGTGAGGTGGTGGGTTGCAGCTGTCCATTATCTGTCTTTTGTGACTCATAGCAGTTGTCTGCTCTCTTTTATTCTCCTCAGGTCGTGTCTCCCTCCCAGTCCATCCATTTATCAGTCGCGTCCTCCTCCCGTCTCTCCAGCATGTCGCTGAAGGTCCAGACCAGTAATGTGACCAACAAGACAGATCCAAAGTCCATCAACTCGCGGGTGTTTATCGGCAACCTGAACACGGCGGTGGTGAAGAAGTCAGACGTGGAGAGCATCTTCTCCAAGTATGGCCGCGTGCTGGGCTGCTCCGTGCACAAGGGCTACGCTTTCGTCCAGTACGCCAGCGAGAGGCACGCCAGGGGGGCCGTGATCGGGGAGAACGGCAGGGTGTTGGCCGGACAGACGCTGGGTGAGTCCGCATGAAGCAGCCTGAATTATAGCTCTGCTTACAAAGCAGGACAAGAAAAACCTGATGGCCAAAGTGGTTTTGTTGGATAACTGTCGGAGACTTTTC